>NC_068355.1:85654718-85954718 GCF_020536995.1 Dreissena polymorpha | reverse complement strand
AAAATAACAAAACGAAATGAAAATCATTGACACCACCAATTAATTTAATTAAATTAATTAAATATGTCTTTTGGACAGCATATAAGAAGCCCCAACAAATCCAGAATGCCGTAATGTTATCGATTTGCTAACACAAAAAATAACTGTAATTCGGCATGTTCCGTACAGCTTTACGCATTCGTTTGCAGATACATGTAGATGTAAGTTGCGTAAGAAAATTGCAAGTTTAGTCGCAAATATTTGCATTTTCGCCAGCTTATATGAACTTTTGTTATGTTTTGTTCGCTGCTTTTCACATGGACTTTGAAATTCTCGGATAGTTCATTCCGACTGCCAACATTTTCCGTTATGAAAAAGTAGAAATTTGTTTTCGCAATTCGTTCTGCTTGTTAAGTTAGACATATTTATGTATGCTGTTTTGCACTGTTTTCTTTGTTGTGATTTTGATGCATGTTCAGTAAAAGATTTGAATCTGTGTATTAGATGTGCATTATTAGTAGTGCTAATATAAAGATTATGAGTTTATATTCAGCGTTAAGCGTATTTTATTATAATCATTAACAACTTGCTTTTAAAATTAACATATGTACATGAAAGTTTGCAACAAATATACATATATTGATATTGCGTATGTGTAATTATGGCGATGAAATTGCTGTTTCAGGATACAAAGATGACCATTATGTACAAAGTTTCTATCGACCATGGTAGAAATACGATTTTGTGCATGATACACTATATGTTGTTTTATAAATGATGCATGAACACAAGAAGAATGTTAATATCAGCAACATCTGCATGTCATTTTATGTATGATTGAATTCCATAAACCGTCATGACAATTCACGTGAATTTCCAAATAAAAATAAATAATTATATAAAACAGAGAAACAACTTCTTTGTTTTTTTTTAAATATCTATTCTCTCAACGTTTCGGTCAATTTAGACCATCATCAGGAGTAACATTTTGTTATTAAATAAAGGAAATGACGTCACAATCACATGACGTCAATTGCAACAACGTCAAAGTGTTACATAATATTTGGCGTTAAAATTAACATATAACCAAAATAATATATACATCATTATAAAAAGCATACAGTTCATATATGTTTATGTTATCTAATTAACTAGATTATTAAAGAAGGATCAGTTTTGATACAAAATTACTGGACAAATGCAGTTTGAATGCGAAAATGTTAAATGAACCAGTACAAACTACCAAAGCAGTATATTTTAAAAAGGGATTTTCCACAGAATCCCTTTTAAAATGGCCTTTTTCAATGATATTTCCTACAAATAAACCCATTTTTTTGTAATTTTTTATAACAATGTATACAAATGTTATGCTGGCAGTACAACCCTACAACTGAAAATGTGACGTTGGCGGTACAAACTCCCAATGGTTCTATAACATCAACAAATAATTAAACTTAACAGTTGCGCTGGCAGTATAAACTTTCAAAGTTTCATAATAATCACTTCGACAGAAGAATTAAACAGAAAATGTTATGCTGGCGGTACAAACTACCAAAGGTTCATCACATTCATTCCACTTTTAAATTAAACAAAAAATGGTACGCTGGCGTTACAAACTCTCAAAATTTCACAATAACATCAACAAAAGATTAATTTTAACTAACACAAAAATGTAACGCTGGCGGTACAAACTCCCAAAGGTTCATTCATATTATAACTCTACTTTAAAATGTTATGCTGGTGGTACAAACTCAGGTTCATAATCCTTTCAACAGAAAAATTAAACTGAAAATGTTACGCTGGCGGTACAAACTCTCAGTCACAATTAATGTTACACCTGCGGTACAAACTCTCAGAGGATAATCAGATAATTCTTGAAAATGTTACGCCGGCCGTACAAACTCTATAAATGACAGATAATTGTTTGGAAATGTTACGCCGGCGGTACAAACTTCCAGTAATGCATAATCACATAGACAGATATTTCTTTGAAAATGTTACGCCGGTGGTACAAACTCCCTAAGGTTCATAATCACACAGACAGATAATTCTTTGAAAATGTTACGCCGGCGGTACAAATTCCCCAAGGTTCATAATCACACAGACAGATAATTCTTTGAAAATGTTACGCCGGCGGTACAAACTCCCTAAGGTTCATAATCACACAGACAGATAATTCTTTGAAAATATTACGCTGGCGGTACAAATTCCCTAAGGTTCATTATCACACAGACAGATAATTCTTTGAAAATGCTACGCCGGCGGTACAAAATCGCTAAGGTTCATTCTAACATAGACAGATAATTCTTTGAAAATGTTACATTAGCGGTATAAACTTCCAGATATGCATAATCACACAGAAAAAATCACACTGCAAAAAATGGAAGGTAAACTACTTTTAAATGTATAATTATTAATTTATTTGTTAATTATAAAACATGTAATAATGAATACAAAACACACACAAAGGTACACCATTATGTTCGCAATCCACCACTTAGTAGGTCAGAACATTAATGAAATAGTGTGAATGATTCAATATTTTTTTATACATAACATTTTTTTCAACATGTGAAGTCATTTTAAAAATGAAATATTTCAATAAAACAATCTTAACATCAATTATAACCATTCAAAGTTCTTTAACACATGCAATTGCTGCAATTTGTATTTTCATTACTAAACAATTCTGCCACAAGTTTAGTATGTATTGTAAAAACAAAACTTTATTGTTTCTCCTGACATACAAACATATTATAGAACATAAAACAAGAGACGCTGCGTTGATACATGTTTTTTTACCTTTGACCTTGAAGGATGACCTTGACCTTTCACCACTTAAAATGTGCAGCTCCATGAGATACACATGCTTGCCAAATATCAAGTTATTATGTGAAGGGGCATAGAAGTTATGAGCATTTTTTGAAACATAAACGCGAAACCTTAACGCAAAGTGTGACGGAAAGACGGACAGTCCTATCATTATATGCCCTCCTTCGGGGCATAAAAATTAAACATTAGCAATCACAAATTCACAAAATTTTTTTTAACAAGGGCTGTTTGTAAAACATGCATGCCCCCCATATGGGCTGTCAGTTGTAGTGGCAGCCATTTTGTGAATTTGTTTTTGTCACTGTGACCTTGACCTAGTGACCTGAAAATCGATAGGGGCCATCTGCTAGTCATGATCAATGTACCAGTGAAGTTTCATGATCCTAGGCCTAATTATTCTTGAGTTATCACCAGGAAACCATTTTACTGTTTCGAGTCACTGTGACCTTGACCTAGTGACCTGACAATTAATCCCTGGGGTTATCTGCCAGTCATGATCAATGAACCTATGAATTTTCATGATCCTAGGTGTAAGTATTCTTGAGTTATCATCCGGAAACTATTTTACTGTTTCGAGTCACCGTGACCTTGACCTTGTGACCTGAAAATTAATAGGGTCATCTGCGAGTCATGATCAATTTACCTATGAAGTTTCATGATCCTATGCATAAGCGTTATTGAGCTATCATCCGGAAACCATTTTACGCATAAGAGTTATTGAGTAATCATCCGGAAATTATTTTACTATTTCGGGTCACCGTGACATTGACCTTTGACCTAGTGACCTGAAAATCAATAGCGGTCATCTGCAAGTCATGATCAATGTACCTATGAAGTTTCATGATCCTAGGCATGAGCGTTCTTGAGTTATCATCCGGAAACCATTTTACTATTTCGGGGCACTGTGACCTTGACCTTTCACCTAGTGACCTCAAAATCAATATGGGTCATCTGTGAGTCATGATCAATGTACCTATAAAGTTTCATGATCCTAGGCCTAAGTGTTCTTGAGTTATCATCTGGAAACCATCTGGTGGACAGACGGACATACGGACGGACGGACCGACATGAGCAAAACAATATACCCCCTCTTCTTCGAAGGGGGGGGGCATAATAAAGCATTTTTATGTGAAGACAAGTTCATACAAAACATTTCTAAACCGAAATCGAAAATTGGTAGAAAAATGCACATGAACAAATGCACAGTTACAATAGCTTATAAAGGACATATCACTCAATACTTTCGGGGGATTATAAAGACAACTGGCGAAATAAGGAACATTTGACTGAATACAAATTGTTAAACACTACACCTCAATAACAGTGTCTTATTTTTGCCCACCAGAGACGTATACTTGCTAAAACAAATTCAATTGACTGATCCAATTTCACCATAAAATGAAACTCTGGGTTCTAGTAAAGATTGACGCAGAAGTTCTTGCAATAACCTTAAAATAAGCAAAAAGGCAGCAGAACACATACAAAATGAGCAACAAGATGTGCATATACTGCATAAATGAAGTATGCAGGTCCATCAAGATTTTTATCCACAGATGTTTCTTCCTTTCTTGATCTGAAATCATGACCAGTCGTGATCTGCACAGTGTTTTGTCTAAAATAAAACAAACCACATATCAATGCCAAACAAAAACAAGAGCTTTCTCCATCAGACATATGCCCCCAAAAAACGCTTTTTCAAAACCTAAAGGCAGATTTTGAAACCTAAAAGCGGACCCTAAGTTTAATGTCAATGTCAAAGGGGTCAAAATGTGTGTGCGTATTGAAAGGCCTTGTCCATATACAAATGCACACCAATTATGAAGGTTATATCTGAAGCGACATAGAAGTTATGAGCATTTTTCGAAACCTTTAAGTGATATTATGGGCATTTTTCACTGTTGAATTGAGCTGAAAAGAATTAACAGGTCAAACGAGTTACTTAAAATGAGGTTACTGACCAATTATCTGCAACTCATCTTGCTACCAGTTGCTATTAAAATATATTTTATATTCGATATCTTACGTGACTCACCCAGTCCTCTAAGCCATCCGTAAAACAAAATTGTGTCCTTGTGTCGTATGAACGAATCTGCACTAAAACTAAATTTAGGTACACATCGTACAAGCATGATCAGTTGTCAAACGAAAGTACAGTTTATATTCAATTTAATTCAAATGCATTATTTTTCTCTTTCAGGGATATTGTTTTAGCATGTTGATGCTGCATTAACAAATCTAAGTATATATGAAGTGAAAACACCAAAAATAAACAACGGTTGCAATAGACACCTATAAACTGTTAGATGCCCATAATATCACTTAAACGCAAGTGTGACGGACAGACATATGGACGGACGGACAGTGCGATCACTTTATGCCGTCCTGTAACGGACTGAAAATCAAGCTTTAGAATAATATATTTTTATTTTAAATGCCTAATAGGCTAAGTCAACAATACTTCAAACAAAATGCATTTTAAAACCTTGAAAAGCTGAAAACGTGAGAATACAAGAAATGTTAACAAAACATATATAGGCTTAATTAATGCTTTAATATCTGTAGAACACTAGTTGCAGTATCGAGTCTATTTTGCGAGAAAATATCATTTTAGTTGTGTTCTATCAAGGTATGGGAATTCCGTTTATTATATAAATGGATGAAAGTAACCTGAACCTCTTCCACTAGATTAAGGCAACAGAAAGAGCGACACATGATTGAAAATATTTGTGCCAAGTTTAATAAAATTCACTCAATACATGACTAAGTTATGCTCTGGACACAAACAGGGTGTAAACATTGTACCATATATAGACATTTGACCTATAATAGTGACCTTGACCTTGGAGGTAGGGAACTAGTATTTTAGCATACACAGGCTAATGATGAGGATCTTTTGTACCAAGTTTAATGAAATTCGCGTTATAAATGACAAACTTATGCTCCTTGGGACAGATGGACGGTCTTGATTCCCATACCCCATTTACTCCAGGACTCTGGGGGTTACTGGTTCTAGCCCTGATGGGGGCTACCTTTTATCTTTTTTTAAAATTTTATTCTTGATTTTTTACTTGAGCTTTTTAGATCCAGTGTTTACATTTATCAATATAAAGCACTTAAAGACAAACTTCAAAACATACCAAAATCTGTGAAAAGGCCCCTTTAATATTAATCAGTTTTAATACTATTATTACTTATTTCTTATAAAAACCATCATATGTTTGCCAAACCCTTTCCCACCAGAAGTGTTATCATCTGAAATGTTTCAATGGAATATTTTCACATGGATTACACTCAAAATAACACAATAATTTTCTACAGATGGGTTTGAGAAGGATAAGAAGAAACATATTTTTAACTGAAATAATGTTCATAATTATTTAATTGTCACATTTTTACGATAAAACACATACTTAAACTGAAGTTTGTTCTTCCTGATCCTGTCAAATTCAAACTCAATACATAACAAATGAATTTCTACTCTATAACGAATTTTAAAAGATAACTTTAATGATATTTTCAAGATTTATGATAATAATAAATATCATATATATTTACTCTTCTTTTTGGCAACCCTGAGGTCAGAAGCTTCCTCTCCAGTTTTCTGCTTTTTCATCTTTGTACCTACAATTATACAAATTACACCTCAATATTGTGTTTTATTATTATACATGTATCTCATACTGTTTTACAAATTACATATTGTAAGGGTCCATCAGCCCATGTTTGAACGCAAATATCCAAGCTCTTGGCATTGTGGTTTCAGGGAAGAAGTTTTTACAATATACATATAAGAAAACATATGCAAAGCTTCAGGGTTGGGCCAATTTTGACCCTTAGGGGCATAACTTGAACAATATTGGTAGAGGTATTCCAGACGATGTTTAATGCCAAATATCAAAGCTTTAGTTTTAATATTTCAGAGAAGTTTTTTTTCACTTTTCACTATATACATTTAAGGAAAAAACATTTGTCCCCCGGTATGGGGCAAAATTCCGACCCAAGAGGCATAATTTTAACATTCTTGTTTACTGTTTAGGTTCATCAGATGATGTTTCATGCCAAATATTAAAGCTCTAAGCTCTAGATGTTACTATATACATATAAGGAAAACTATCCGTTTCCATGGTAATATGAGTTATGCAAGGAACATTCCTGTCAAGTTTCATCAAGATTAGCCGAGTGGTTGATTAAGATTTACAAACTCAACATGTATATTCTAAGAGTATATACCATATGCTAGAAATGCAAAATGGATGATTATCAGATCAGTTGGGGGGGGGGGGAATTTATACTCTGAAATGTAAAGAATGGGGCTGAATATCTCCCAATATTTAGGCAAAAATAAGCACTGTTACATATCTGACGCACGACAAGGACAAATACCAGTCACAATAACTCACCCTGAGCACGGTGAGCTCAGGTTAGCTAACACTATATGACCTTATTGTAGAAAAAGGTCACCAATGGCTGTCGGTTTTCCTTTTCAATCAGTTCACGAACTTCAGTAACCATTCCTTGTCCTGGTGGAAAGGACTGCCTTATAGGTTTTCTTGGAAGCAGTAATAAAGGAAATACTCCAGAATCTAAACTGTCCATGTTGGGATTGAGCGATTCGTAAAATTCTAGTCACTTTTGTGTACTGTCCTGCTTTTTGAAAATTAGTTTCAGAGCTTTAATTTGTTTAACATTTTTATCTATTTCAATTTTACTAAAATTTGGCTTCAATATTTCTGGCTTTCCACTTGGAGCATTATTCAAGAAGTTCCCATTAAGGGCTGACCAAGGCTGAGATTGTATTCCTTTATAAAATACTTTTACACCAACGTCCACAGAAACAAATTTAAAGTACAATGGTTGGGTGATGTGGTCAACTTTGTTCAAATCATCCTCAATCCATGACTTTACATCAAATAATTGTGTGATACGCTCTGCATTTTTCAAAACGTTTAAAAAGTCATCAAAATATTCAGCATCTTTAGTATTTAACAGCCTGGAAACCTCACTCAATTTTGCATCAATGTCTTCATGCGTGTGGCCAACAATAAGGAAGGACATATGAACCTGAAATATAATATATGATTATCAAATCCGACAAATCAAATACCTTCAGTAAATAAAGTCGACAATGGCTGAACAAGATAAATGCCTTTCCCAATTTTTATCATAATTTGATTTAAAAAAAATGCATAAACTACAAGATGGAATAATACTAAGAAAAACTATTCATTTAATAATCAAATATAAATAATTTATATGTTAAGGCTACACAAATGTTACCTGAAATAAAAGCCAAAAAGATGCAATTCTATAAATTTGAAAACAAACATTGCAAGATTCAAAACTATCATGTTTTTAGTGATATATATGATACACAGTAGTTGGCAACAATAACATGTCTAGACACATAGTGCACTTTTAAAGTTAATTAGTTATAGTAACTATCCTTTCCCTGATAGATACATGCTTTTACGATGCCTATCGATTCCCTGAATAGACATGTTTCCACGACGTTATCGATTACCTGATAAATAAGCATTTCTACTGAATCATGCTACAGAGGTTGAATAATTGTAAGTCGTGCACATGAATATTCAAATAATCAACTTAATGAAAATGAAATTATTTGAATGCTCATCTTAAGAAAGACTGTCGTAAAACTGACACTGTGATCTTTGAAATCAACACTCACCTCATGGAAAACCTGTTCTGCCACTAACAATTCCAGAAATGCAAATACATAACGGTTCTTATTTTCCCTCCAACAGTTGTCTGCTTCGATAAACAAATTTGGAGGCAGGAAGTTGTTCTGGAATAAAAACATCCACACAATTATTGCACAATAATGTTGTTCTCTAGAGTAAACAACAAGTAAAACTACAACACTGGGAAAACAATAAAAGTAAGATGGTCAGTGTTTATATCACATGATCATACACAAATAGAGCTAGTCTGGCGAAAATGTGTTATCATACTAATGCTTTTTGCATGACTCGTATTCTGATGTAATCTATCCTAATAACCAACCTAAGCAAGAATTTATGATCCTCTATACAAATTCATAAAACCAGGGGTCTCACTCTGGTTTGGGGGAACACTGAGGCGGGCGAAATCAGGCATCATTTTACATAGGAGAATTTCAACCAAAACATAAGAAACAATAAAATATTTGTTTTAATCACTTAATGTGTCCTTTTTACTACAATATATTAACAGTTAACACTTATCTATCAATTCTATTTAGTTTGAAACATTTTGAACTTAAACTTGACAATTCTGGATCTAGGGCATTCAAGTGTCTTGCTTTTTTGCTGAATTTTCTATCTGAAATGGGGGAACTATATACTTTTTTGCTGGGGAAATATGGCCTTATTTAAACCCACAAAACCAGAGCTTGAGACCCCTTAAAACACTGACTGTACTATCACTATCTTTACCAAAAAAAGCAATCATGTGGTATTTCATTAGTGTCAAGGGCTTTGGTTATTTTCAGAAATGTAGGTGCTTGAATGGCCTGCTTACATTTTTTTGTCTTCCAAGTATAATTATGTAAGATAACATGTACACAAACATTACTCACATTTGCCTTCGCTTGACGTAGTTGCTCTTTAAGTATGATGTTGATTGTCAGGTTGGGATCATGAGGATATTCATTAATGTCCACATAGGCATGAAACCCTCCATGCCCGTGACTTAGCACTTCAGTGACATGAGTATGCAAAAGATCCACTGCATGCAGATTATGTAATTTTTCACATAACAGTTACACAATCTTGCACAATACATCATTTAAATTTGGAAATCAAAAACATACAAAATACTGAATCTTGTTTGTGTATTTCGTATCCTAAAACTTAACAAGCATATTTGATTAATTGTTATCACCTGCCAAATAAAAAGCCTTTAGTTTCAATCAAACTCATAATTCTTGAGCTGAACTTAACAAATTTGCTAAGCGTACCACCACAATATGATACTAAGTAAGAACTTTTCACTATTTTTTATGTTTTTTAAGCGCCGCAAGTGTCCTAGAGACTAGAGACAACTTTAAATATAAATTAATAAATTTTACATAAATGGTTGAATGGCAAGATATGTATTTGAGGAACTCATTAAATAAATGCTTTTTAATGTATATATAGAATATTATGTAACTGTCGGATAGAGATCAAGTTTATCCTGCGAGGATGAGAAACATGTAGTGCTAGACTTTCAGAGCGCTACAAAATTTTTGAGCCGAGCATGATAAACTTGATCTCTTTCCAACACTCACATGATATTCTATTTATCCCATTATTTTGTGGTGTTTATCGTTCAAAAAGAGTAAAAATACTTTAATCTAAAACAATAACGCTGGTGTCCCAATTTTGCTTGAAGTATTTGTTTACTTCAAACATAATCATTTGCTATGACATCACATTGTAATATATATTGTTCCAAAAATAAAGATTGGAAACCATAGTCTAAAAATATTTATAGTTCACAGCTCATATTCATACGATCACTTGTTATACTATTGGTTTTCGTTTGGTAATAGGATAAACATTTATTTCAGACAAAAATATACCATACAAACTGTTTATATGCCCCTTTTATGGGTAACATTCTGTAAAGAAAATTGCAAGCTTAAGACACACAAAGTAAGACACACAGAGGTGTGAGCTAAAATAGATTACCACCGAAGGCACAAAACCTCCTTTATCCTACCTTTGGAATTCTCCCAGCAAAATGTGGCAAATTGGTCTTTGCTGTAAAAAATATAGAATAGATTTATGCAATAAAACTTTAAAAAACAATTGTTTGTATGTTTGTGATATAAAAAATTAAATCACATATTATGTAAAGCATTCCTTTTTGGTACCATTGTATCCTGTGTGCAACTGTGGATGTAGTAAAAATTAATAAGTCTGGACATGAAATTAAATTAATTACAGTATTTCATGCTTTTCAGTGAAAGAGCGTAAAAAAAACAAGAAAACAACAACATGATTTACTAATGACAAATCATAATACTATATATTTAAAAGTGTAAGATCGTAATATATATTTCATGGGTTGTAACAAAAACTCGTTATTTTCACTTGTGAAAATATTGTTTCGGTGACCACTCATGAAATATAATGCAATCTTACACGGAATCCAACAAATATCCTCTATGACATATATATATATATATATATATATATATATATATATATATATATATATAATATATATATATATATATATATATATATATATATATATATATATATATATATATATATATATGGAAAAAGTTAACCTGTATATATGCATGGGGAAAGAAATGCAAATTTAAAACTCTATATAGCCTATATTTAAAGGCTTTTTCTTCAAAATATTGGGAATTATTTTTTATAATGACATAATACGAAATGAAAGATTTTGTTCTGTTACAGTTTACACAGTCAACAAAAAATTCATTCATTGTAATGTTTAGAAATCCTAATTATGGTGCCCTTTTTTTAGAAATCGGGTCAGGACAAATAATTGTTTTGCCATTGTAACAAGGCCCCGTCAAAGGCAGAACACTGGAACTTCGGAAAATAGTTTTATGACTAGTTAGGATTTTCAAACTGCTCCTGTCAAAATTAAAGTGTATGGATCCAACCTTGATCCATACCATCGATAATTATGGACATGTGCTGGCTTGGATTGCGTTGTGCGTGGTCTTTTTTGTTGTAATAGTACTTCCTTTCTAACCTGGATATCATTAAATAAGAGCTTTGGATTTGCAAATAGTTAATAGTTTTACGTGCATCTGTTTCTTTTGAAATCAAACATTTAATAGGTAAAATTATATTAAATTTGAAAGATGTATATCATTTCTTTGTTTACCATCATTAATGGGCAGTATGCAGGAAACAAAAATATGCAGGATATAGCACCTTTCTACCTTTTTCATTTTGAATGTTTAAAAACAGTTATAAAACTACATATTTATGTTCAATAAGTTTGGTGAATTTAGGATATCAATACAAATGTAGGATTTATGGGGCTTAAAGGTCCTTTCAATTTAAGATAAAAATCAATGAGCTTGATTAACTGAATAACTTTTACTAATTACCAGTGGTTATATAAAATTAGCCTTAGGGAAAGATATAGAGCAAAATTGGAAGATATTGCACCCTGCACCTCTTTAGTAAGACAGTGTGTTTTTTTTACATTTTGTGAATGGGGCCTAGTCCCATTGAATTGGGAAAATTATCCGTTATTTTGCACTACATTTGGGAAAATGATTTTGCTTTTATGATGCTATCTTGGTAGAGTAAATTTACTAAATAACATTATAACTTTCCATAATCTATTTACAAGTCGAATTTTGGTAAATTTTCATCAAATTGTATTATACAATTTTTTTAAATGCTGTTAAACGACTACGGATTGGGAATTATTTTTTACTTCTATTTGGAAAAAAATGTATACATTTTGGCATTGGGAATTGGGCCCTTTTTTTTGGCCCAAGATAAGATAAAAACACCGAGTAAGAAAATGTCAATGTCAGTCCAAAATTTTCACCATGCACCTTTTTATAATTTTCAATCGAGCAGCACCCAGTAAATTTTATTGTTCAGTAATCTTTCCCTTTTAATACACAGTCTGATTTGCATTCTGAACTTTAGAAATGCTTCTTACCATGTTTGTAAGGGAGTAATTCATTAAAGATTTGGTCACAAAATGAAAAATAAAAGAAATGAAAATACATAAATTACATTTGACAAATATTATGCTCTTCTTTCTTTTTCTTGTAGATTGCACGCATCTCGAAAGAGGTGGTTTTGCTCATTAGCCTTTCTAATGTCACACAAGTTTTAGATTTGCTGAAGCTGTTGGTCTGAAACATGCATCGATCACTGCATATGTTACACAGCTTCAGATATCTGATTCATTTTTGTTGTTATTTAGAACCCATTTCAAAAATAAATTCCTGAAAATGAATTACCAATGCCTTTTTGGAGTATCCTTTCTGATACATCACAATGAAGGTTTTAAGTCTTAGAAAAGTCCATGAAAATTGTCGTTTTACACTGTAACAGTTTAACAGCTGAGAAAGAATGAAGAAAGGCCAGGCTCTTTCAAGATATAGAGGAAATGAAATGGCGTTTTCACCAGGGCTGGCATTCCAGAATGTTTTTAGAGAAAAACTTAAATTCTACTTTTTCTAGTAAATTTTTTGAAGCAATATCCTTTCTATGTATGCTTTTTGGGCCTATTATACATGTGTGCCTCATTCTATAACATATTTAAGTAATATAGTTAAGTTTTTGATTGTGTAGCATATTTTTTCATTTTTAAATTTTAACCAGATGTGTTTGTAAAACACTATGTCCCCCATATATTTGACCTTTGTCGTTGACCTCGAGTTAATCTGATTCAACTGTATATTATTATATCTAGTAACTGACAAAAAAAGGTTACATGTATATTGGTGTTAGACCTTGTAACAAATGCTGCAGACATTCAAAGGATATACTCATAACAAGATTCATTATGTGACAGCTGTTATAAAAACACATATAGCTATAGATTCTAACTTTACGATGCCAAATTACAAGTATTACAACTAACGCATTTACATGACTTTGTAGTTAAAAAACGTCATATCAGCATAAAATTGTTTGTAACCCACAAAAAACACATTATTTTACCTTTTTCGTTTTAACAAACTGGAAGTTGTCAATCCATTTCTTGTAGAACTGGCTTTTGCTCATTGGATTTTCCACATCAATTTTGTATTGTTCATAAATATGACTTTTCACTGTTCCATATGGCATCACAATCTCGTTTCGGTGAGGCATTCTTTCGCCATGAAATCTGAAGTAATCCTCCAGCCAAGCAATCAAAAGTAGAGTGCTCTTGTCCCAGTTACGTGGAGATTTCCCAGTTGGAGCTTCCTTGTTATTCATGCACATATCAGCAACTGTAGTTAATGTATTCTTGTTAACTCTCAATGCAGCCAAAAATGCTTTTGTACATAATTGTATTACTTGTTTTTTAGACTTATAAAAGTACCTGTATTTTCCGACTTTTTCAGATTTTTCATATGATGCTTTCAGCAGTGTTATCCTTGTCAATTTTGGATTATGCCAGAATTTTTCACGAATATCACGGACAGAATTATTATTCAACTGCATAATACACCGTTTTCCACAATAGCAGGGTGTGTTAAGTGCTGTCTTAATACTAAGAAACTTCAATGCTTTTAATTTCATTCTTCCTTCTGACCTCACCTGAAAACAAATGTTAAAACCAAGGCATAACAAATGGTTATTTTCTAGCATTAAGACTGGTGTTTTAGAATGTAAACAGAAAGACTAAGAATTTTTTTTACGTTCCTTAAATTAGTTTTAGCAATAACGTTGTTATGTGTGGGTTTATGGCACATTTTTGTATAAATCTGAAACATATTCTTATTAGTTATTTGATTGGGATAGTATTAATTATTTAATTTTAAGGGACTAGGGAAACAAAAATCTCGAAAATCCCCTGGCAATTTATTAAGTTAAAACAACTACTTAAGCAATGCTAATTTCTGACTCATTACTATTTCGGAAGCCTTAGATGTCGAATTCTACACTGACAATGAGAAAAAAACAACGCAAAGCGAGCATACAATTTCCCCTTATAACTTATGCAATAGTAAATGAGAAACAGCCCCAGACGGGAAAAAATGACAAAATACACTATTAAACAAAAGCACATGCTAAAATTTCAAAAAAAGCCTGGCAAAATTTCCCTCAAAGTTGTACTGTACTTACTTTGAATGTACTTGTTTTCTGTTTTCTTTTTCGGCTTAGCTAAAACCTGTTCGATGTCATGTTCAGAATTTGTAGAAGACAAAAACATTAAGCTTCCATCGCTATCCCAAATGTCTAAATATTCCTCATCACGCTGTACTTGTTCGCTATCTGTCACAGCACAGTCAGCAGATCCTGTAATGTCTTGTAATGTGGTCATAGAACAATTCACTGGGTCCCCAGAATCGTAGTCTGACCACCTTACTTGTACCAGTTCTTCATCGCTACTCCAGTTTACATGGATTAGCTCTGGCTGCATGAATACAACCGCACACAAACACTGAAATAAAAACAAAATTTAATTGTAACTGTTTCCCCCATAAATTATTTGTGATAATGTGAAGTTACAAGAATGAATACTGTGCACAACCTGTTAGGAATATAATTATATTAAATCACAATTTCAATTGCCCATCCTTACAACTTACTGCGTATCCGGACAAAACTCCTCCCAGACATAAACCCTTCTTTAAGCGAAAACTGTATGATAATAAAAACCAATGGTCGGGCAACCAAATCTTTCATTGAACAACCATTTAAATGTAAGTAGTTGACCGAAAGCCAACTGTAAATAAAATGCCAATTGGCAAATTTTAATCTTGAATTAAAATGTTTAATTTATGACGCAAGTTTATTCTGTTTACAAGTTGTCACTATACCTTTCTAAAAATAGATCACTGAGCAAAGTTAACTTTAAACTTTTTTATGATTGGTCGATTTGCTAACTCGAGCGCATGGGTTTCCGAAAAATAGTTCATACTTGTTTTTGTAAGCGTTGAACACACAGCAATCAGGGCTTGACACTAACTTTTTTACCTACTGACCCAAAGGACCACCAGCTTTCAGAAATTACTGGTCCTCCAAGATTTTAAGTGGTCCGACAATATCTATGTTATTTTACCTAAATTTCAATTAACTTTCCGGACTATCCACAATGTATTGTGCATTTATAAAAAGAAAACTATACTATCTACTAAACTATCTCTCGTCCTTTTCATATTTGCTGTACTTCAAGCTTCTCTTCATTAGTTTTAGGGTTTTTAGGCGGAGGTAACAGGTTCAACCACCCCCGGAATGAAATTCCACATCGTGAAAACTTGTTATCTTGAAAATACACACATTTATTCTCCGACAATATCAAAACATTATTCGGCGCTCTCCAGTGTAAATTCGCACGGTAAACAAAGTATATTCTGATGGTACTAAGATCGATAAAATGCTGATTATTTCTGCTTTTTCAAAATAATAAATACCATTTTGTTTATTTCTTAATCCAAACGCTTCGAATTTTATGTTAATTTGTGTATCGATCACGGCGAAGTCCAGAGACATTTGCGGAATGCAAATCGATTTTTTTATCCGACAACAGGTTTTTGTCATCCGGGCATCTAGAAAGATTGGAATTTCCAATATGTTGCTATTTTTCATCCCGATCTCGAGTCGGCCCATAAAATTATGATGAAATTATCGGTTCATTATGAACAAATAAAGTTGTTTTATAAATGAAAACGGCTTTCCACCAGTATTTCACAATAAGCCGGCCAGGATTTTTAACTGGTCCGACGGATCAACCAAATTTCTAGTTTCACTGGTCCTACCTATTTTTTACTGACCCCGGGTCAACGGACCACTGTTAGTGTTGAGCCCTGGCGTTAAAAAATTGAACTGCAGAATGCAATCGCAGATTGCAGAAATTAACTGTGCGCCAATTTAAAGACTTTAAAATGTGCGACTTCAATCAAAGGCCATGAGAAAAACAATGACTCAAATTGTAAACTACAAGGTTACATCCTCTAAAATAATTTAAAGGGATGGTAAACTACAGTCATTTGTAAATGTGACAGGGCTGGACAATTGGCGTTGTTTTTAAATAGTTGAAGGTAACCTTTTGTAACCTTTTTAAATAGCCTTTACTGTGAGGTGTGTTTTTATCTGCACGCGCCAAATTCTCATTTGTGCGCAATTGATGGTTGAGGACAGTCGAGTTGTCAGTTGACGGCAGTTGATGAATTATTACATCTAACATCACGTTCGGAGAGAAGTTGGGAGAGCGGTTTATGAGAGAAGTCAAATCCACAATTTGGTAAGAAATGTGTAATTGTGTATGTGATGATGTAATTGTTGTTTTATATGTGTTGTATTATGTATAATTGTCTATGTTATTTATAATATGTACTTAGTATGAAAGGATTGATTAGTTAATATCATTTCTTATTGTTACAGTGTTAATATATATGGGCCACTAGTATCAGCCTTTTATATTGCAAGTATAACATGTTTACTATATTAATCCTTGTTATATTTTCAGACTTAAATCCATCGTCTTACTCCAACATCTTGTATTTCAAGTCGTGACGTCTTCATTGAATTCGTCATCTCTATATGTTATAGAACGTTAATAAACTTAATATTTAAAGTTCGCTGTCTTACTATTAAAGTTTACACAAAATAGAACCCAAATACCCAAGAATTTACAATGGCGCCCAACGTGGTTTTGTGGGTTTAAACTTTCAAATTAATGACAGCAAGTGTTTTCTATTTCTTAACATTAAGTCGTTCAGAGTTTTATGAACAGTTACATAAGCCTTAAGAAAAGAATTTTCACGTTCATATTGTTGACAAGAATTGTTGACAACCACTGACGTCAACATCCGTTCCATAAGCATTATAGAGGATCGTCACATCACTTAGACAGGTGACATAGTTTCCAGCTGAACGGACAGTTTAGTCTGTCCAACTACATCAGTGTTGACATCGCGGGCATTCCAGGGCTCGCATTACGTTGTGTACATCAAATTCCTGCAGGACCTGGTGAAAAAACATTCTCATTGAGGACGCTGCTTCGCCAAGTCGGGAGGAGTGAGTGAGGAGGTTACGAACAATAAATCAGTGACAGTGACATGTGTGAATAAGAAACTTGATACTATACTAGTGGCCACAAATTGTTTCCATGAATGATATTGCAGAATCTGGTAAATGAGTGAGTCTATAAACAATTTAAGTAACTTCAATTGTTTATTCAGCTCATAAACAGCTTGAATTAACATTTCCCAAAAAAATTACAATTGCTGCAGTTTTTGTATAAAAATCTGTATGATATTGTAAAGTAAGAGAGTAGTCACTTTATAACTAATTTCCTTGGTTATGGGTTATTAACATCTAACAGTCTTTCCAAATAATAATTCAAATAAAACTTATCTGTTATCATCTAGACACAAGCTGCCATTTTATTAAATTACAATTTACATGTAGATTATACATTCCTTCTAAATATTTAAGTACAGCCCAATTATTTTGCCTCGGCTGTGTTTACTTTCTGTTTGTGTTCTGTGTTACAATATAGAACGTTGGTTCCCAGCTGTTACTGACCGGTTTTCATTTGGCTATTTTCATTGGTTGTGTTACTTGGCCATCTATTTATAGAGTGGTATTCCCCAAATTTCTGTGGTGTTTCCTGAATTTCATTGGTTGATGACATTAACTGACCATAACCAGTGACCTGTACTTTTTTTACATTCTAGAAATTGGAATTATTGCAATCACTTCAGTTGATCATTCATATTTAGTGTAGTTGATAACTAGAATTAGTTATAATAGTTTTAATAATAATGTTTAGTAGTTATTGCATTTGATTTCCCCTTAAACAAATTTCAGTAAAAGAAATGAAATACTTTTAAAGTTATCTCATCTAAAACTAATTTAGTTTTAGTGTTGTCAATGATTATTATTTTGTCTTGAATACTAAATAGTACTGTAACTTTATTTTAATTTAATAAATAACAGTGTAGTTAAATAATAATTGTTTCGAGTGGAATTATTATTTAATTAAACAATTATAGTTGGTTCTTGATATAAATCCGTATTTACACATTATAGTGTTTATTAAAGGGACATGTGTATTTAGTAATTGAAATAAACTTTAAAGGGACATTATCAATTTATCATTTTTACTTTAAGGGACACTATATATTTTTTTAAAGGGGCACTATAATTTTGTTTATTTTTTTTTTAAGCTGATAAATAAATACTTTATTTTCAATGTTAGTAATATTCTTGTTGTTGCTAACACTAATGATTGAATAGTACTTGGATATTTAAAGCTATTCATGTTCATCAATTGTTTGACTTGGTCATATATTTTTTTGACTCTGTGTCATAGCCCAGAAATTCTATGATACACATTTGAAATCCCTTCCAATTCAACCTTTGAATGAACTTATCAAGATTGAATGTGCAGATGGCAATCATTTGCCATATTCTGGCTTTATTAAAGCTGAACTACATGTCAAAGACGGGTTACCTAGAGCGGAACCACTTAAGTGTCTATTTCTAATTTGTAGAGATACTGATTATTCAGCAATAACACCAATTATTATTAATACAAATATTTTGTCATGTTTTCTTGACAATTGTAAAAGCCAGTTTGGTACACAGTATTTTCAGAAGGCAAACATGCATGTACCATGGTACCTAGCATTTAGGATCATGAATATCCGAGAAAAAGAATTGCAGAGAAATAATCATAGGATTGCTATTGTAAAATCTGCAAATCAGAACAAAATTATTTTAGGACCAAATGAGTCCAAGGATATTTATTGTTTCTCAGACAGAGAATTGAACATGCAACCTACCCCGGCTGTGACCACAGAGTCACCATTGACTGGCTGGCCTAAATTTGTTGACATAACACCAGGCTTAGTTAATTACTCCTTTTCAAAGGGTCAACTAGCTGTTGTCAACATTTCAAATTTAACTACCAATAGTGTAGTAATATCACCAAAGACTGTGATATGTGAGTTGCAGCCAGCAACAATTGAACAAAATATCCCCACTAGTAACCAAATTGATGCGAATGATGTGTTACAACAGATCTCCATTGATGCAAATAACATTTTAAACTCAGATCAGAAGAGTCAGATAGATCAATTGCTTGAAAAGCATAAAAATATATTTTCAAAAGGGGATCATGACATAGGACATTGTGATCAAATTAAACATAGGATTGATGTGATTGATGAAGTGCCATTTAAACAAAAACACAGAAGGATACCTCCTCATATGATAGATGAAGTACGCCAACATTTGCAACAATTATTAGACACAGGAATTATAAAGAAATCTAAATCCCCTTGGTGTAGCAACATTGTTTTAATTAGAAAAAAGAATGGACATTTAAGAATGTGTGTGGATTATAGGGAACTTAACAATAAATCAGTGAAAGATTCATTTGCTTTACCCAGGATAGAAGAAGTTTTTGATGTTTTAAATGGAGCTAAATATTTTTCAACAATATATATGAAAGCAGGGTACCATCAAGTGGCAATAGAAGAAACACACAAAGAAAGAACAGCCTTTACAGTTGTAGCTTTAGGTTTCTTTCAATACAACAAAATGCCGTTTGGGTTATCAAATAGTCCCGCAACCTATCAACGTCTCATGCAAGAATGTTTAGGAGAATTAAATATGAAAATATACGTCATATACTTAGATGATCTCATTATTTTTTCCGACTCCTACGAACAACATTTGGAAAGGCTTGATATGGTTTTAAAGCGACTTGCAGAATGTGGACTCAAATTAGCTCCAGAAAAATGTTTCTTTATTCAGAAAAAAATTAGCTTTCTGGGTCATGTTGTGTCGAGTGAAGGAATTGAGACTGATCCAAGCAAGATTGAAAAAATAAGAATTGGCCAACACCAACAAATTCTGATGACTTAAGATCCTTCATTGCTTTTGCAGGTTATTATAGGAGATTTATTTAAAAAAATTCTTCTATTACCAAACCATTAACTGATCTCCTTCCTCCAACTGCATGTAAGAAAGGATCCAAGAAAACAAAAAAGGAATTTAAGTGGACATTAGAAGAACAAAACATTTTTGATAAATTGAAAAATATTTTAACATCTCCGCCTATCTTTGCATATCCCAACTTCACCAAACCTTTTGAACTTCACACTGATGCCAGTGGCACTGGTATAGGTGCTGTATTGTACCAGGACAAAAGAGTGATTGCTTATGCCAGCAGATCTTTATCCAAGTCTGAAAAAAGTATTCTGCTTTCAAATTAGAATTCTTGGCATTGAAATAGGCAGTTACTGAAAAATTTAAAGATTACTTGTCTCTACAATATTTCAAGGTATTCACTGATAACAACCCGTTGATATACATACTGACAACTGCAAAGCTAGATGCTACTGGTCAACGCTGGGTTTCTGCCTTAAAGGAATTTAATTTTGACATCACTTACCGAGCTGGTCTTTAAAATGGTGATGCAGATGCCATGAGCAGGTACCCACATGAATGTGTAAGGTTGAAATAAAAGATTCTACAATTAAAGCAATTTGTTGCATCAATTGTACAGAACAGATACCTGCTATTGAAACATTACACTGTAACAACATTAACATAGTTAAAGTGACTGAAACACCTGGTAGTGTGATGGCTCAGATTGAGTTGAGAGAAATAAGATCTCACCAGAGAAATGATCCTTTGATAGAGAGATGGCGACGCATGGTTAATGATAACTATTTACCAGACGAGAACCAGATGATAAGTAAAGAAGACTTTATGATGAGAAAACATTTCCAGAATTTCAAGATCTTAAGAGGAATTTTATACATAGAAATGGTGCCTGAAAATTCTGAAAAGATTAGACAGTTAGTTTTACCAAAAGTATATAGGGATGAAATACTGAAGGGTTTACACAATGAGATTGGTCATCCTGGAAGGGACCGAACACTTTCTTTGATCAAAAGTAGGTATTTTTGGCCTAACATGTCTAGGGATGTTGAAAATTGGGTGACTAACTGTGATAGATGCCTGAAAAGAAAAACATCTACCAACAACAGAGCTGAATTGGTGAACATTCAATCCTCTTTCCCACTTGAATTAGTATCCATGGATTACTTGGCTCTTGAACCATCTAAAGGATGTGGTTATATCTTAGTGATCACTGACCACTTCACCAAATTTGCTGTTGCTATACCAACTCGCAATCAGACTGCCAAAACAACAGCAGATGCTTTATTCAATTATTTTATTGTACACTACGGAATCCCAGAAAAGCTTCATTCAGATCAGGGAGCAAATTTCGAGTCGAAATTAATCAAAGAATTGTGTGACTTAATGGGAATTAAGAAAAGCAGAACAACACCATATCATCCAATGGGAAACGGGTGTACAGAGCGAATGAATAGTACATGACTGAACATACTGGGCACTTTATAGACTGATAAAAAGTCTGACTGTAAAAATTACATCGCACCATTAGTCTTTGCCTATAACTGCACAAGGCATGAAACAACAAAAGTTAGCCCATTTGAAATAATGTTCGGGCGTACACCAAAACTACCAATAGATGCCATGTTTGAAGAACCAGAAACAAATAACAACAAATTAAATCAAGAGTATGTATGTGACTTGAAAGAAAGGATGAGTAAAGCAAGAGAGGTTGCCAGTAGATTTATTGAAAATGCCCAAACTAAACAAAAGAAATACTATGATAATAAGGCAAAAGCTACTAGATTGAATATAGGTGACAATGTCATGTTCTAGTGCATGTAGCGATACATATCTTATGTAAAGGCACTGAACACGTACATTAGTATACGACATTGGCTATATGGATCATCAAAATTTTATTTCAATAGGAATTTTATTGCTAGCCTTTTGTAATGGCTTGCGAGTATTTGAAAATGTTGCTTTTCCTCCAGACAGTTTTATTAATATTTGTTTTGGATTCCTTTTTTTGCTTGAAGAAATCTCTTCATGATATTGTCATTTAAGTGCATGTTAAATTGTTTTCAAAGCATTTTTTCATGCTCAAGGTACAAGTACATATAAAGACAGAATACATTTTACCCGATTACTATACAGTTTGTGACCAGAACATAAAGGATGAATATGATTTGGGATTGGGCATGTATTTAAACAACTTGGTAAATGCATTTTATTTCCTACATATTGTGTACTGTGTTTTAAGCTTTCAGAGATCAATTCATCAAGTATTTTTGTAAAAAGTATAGTTTTTCGAGTGAATATACTTAACATATTCGATGATGTAGATTAGTAGCATTTTTCGTCCCAGGTTAGTATTATCAAGAATATTTTTATTGAAATGATAGTGTTGAATTGGTCTCTTTTCAGTACTCGTTTTACATGAGCCGAATAGAGGACAGACTGTACATATAACCTCGAAGCGGGCATAAAACCCTATAGCTACAGACACCAACTCAGACACATTTCAATTTACAAGGTAACTAGTTTTCAACAACAATCATCAATAAGCTTTGATCCTATAACTTCATTACAGTGGCAATTGTAGTTAAGGCCAGCGTGACCGCACGTAAGTTTTTATGTAGTACTTTGCTTAAAAAGCTATTAAATTAAGAATAAGTACTGAACATAAGCCATATCATATATAGAATGACGTATGATACGTTTCAAATATGTTTTGGACACGACATTTATAGTCAAATTAGCAAGATGGTTCAATATGGACTTGGAAGCCGCCATCGTTTGGAAAAACAAGAGTGGGTTACAATTATTTTATCTACGAAACAAATGGTTAAAAAGTAATGTTGGAAATTACCGTTGTTAAACAAGTCTGCCATACAGTCTGAAGCCATTATCTGATCGAGCTGTTATTGTGGTAACAATCAGAAAATTGTATTGGTTTGACTGTTAATACATTTGTCAAGATTTGGCAATATAACACTTTAGCCCCCGCCAGAGGTGTGATTACATACTGAATGAACACAATGGGTTCATTCCGTGTGCATATCCACCCCTCTGACGGGGGCAAAAGTGGTTATATTTTATTATGTTTAGACTAAACTTCGATTATTGACGATTTTAACAGTGTAAGAATCAGTTTCCAATATTATATCTCTACTATACAGCATGTATAAAACAAATAAAAACTTCAAAATATCTCTTGCTTTAACAAAGTTGACTCAATGAAACAAATGTTATGATCGTAACATAATAGATATATAACAGTGTTCTATAACGTATGTTCATCAGAGAGGCAGGTAAGATGTGCATCAGCAGATACAGATGAACACTCAAGTTGCAACAATATAACAAGAAAGAGTCTCAGACTAAGTATGTATATGTGTATGTATATAACGATTTGTGGAACTAGTTTCATTTATATAAGCTAACAAATCAACTTTAAACTATAATATGACAATGTCATATTCTTTAAATTGAAAATATTTACTAACAATGAAACGCACATACTGAACCAATAGAATAATATCATTGTTTAACAATAACCGTAATAACTTAGCTGATGGCTATCAATAATCAAAATCATTCAGAACAATGCTAATCTTTATTGTAAGTAGTAAATAGAGTTAACAAATAACAACAACATACATGTCGCTGAGCGAGATGCAGATGTTGTACTATGCCAAACAGAACAGCTTGGCAGACAAACAAGAAAAGTTCTACGAAATAATCATAGCACTGACTGATATTCTCATAACACAAATAAAAAATGAGTGAGTACAAATGAGGTTATTACCAAAACATTGTTTCAAAAATATTATATATGCATTGAAATAATATATTTTGTTCACTTGTTGAATGGTTTTTCCAATGCTGGAAAACCCACATAAACAAACAAAGAACCAAACTATCAGTGTATGACTCAGCACAAATATAATGAAAACATTTATATTTAAACTGTTAATTTCCTAAGTAAAGGAATTTGCGACAATGGTATCTCTAACTCTTCTCCCATCCGATACAGTCTGAAACATATCTCCCTTGGCAACCTCTTCTAAAGGTTCCGGATCAACTGCTGGTCCCCCCCCCCACATCAACCGAAGAACAGCACAGGCAATGATGGTGCGCGTGACATTGGCAGGCTTCCTTCTAATCTGTTATAAAAAGAAGTTGGAGGAATAACATTGACAAATAATGTTACATCAAAAGTCATTGTTAAAAATGTTGTCAAATTTGTCCCCAATGTTTGATGAAGAGTAAATGGTAACAACTTCTTTTTGTCCCGAGTGTGACAATTAACTAATATCGTATGTATTTCTTATGAGATTTAACAAATACACAAAAACATATCTAAAAATGTTTAAATTGTTTTAGCTGGCATTCAGTAATGTATCAGTACTTCACAGTAATTCGAGACAGTTGTGTATAATGCTGTTACATTGACTTGTTCAAGATGTCAAAATGAGTTGCATTTATTCATATTTAGAATATTCAGCATATTTTTCCGTCTATAAGTAAGTTGAATTTAAGAACTTAGTGTGTCTATGGCATGCACAAATAATGTTAAGCTATTTAAAACTTTTTTCCAACTCTTAGACTTGATATGCCTAGAAATATATGATGTCAATTTCTATTAACCATCTGTGTTGATTAAATACATTTTTATAATCTTTAATAAATTTTATCATTAATAATATAAACAATATCCTTACATACCTCACCATAAAGGACATGAAAGGTTCTCTTCCAAACCCCGAAGGCCCTTTCACTACTGTTTCTGGTGCCTATGCGAGCAGTATTGTACTATTCCTGAGCTTCTGACTTTGTTAAAACAGTTAAAATATGTTGATAGTTTTAATACTGAACTATTTTATTGAAAAAGTGTTAGTACTTAGAGAATCAAGTAAAATCTATTTCATAATTATATGTGTTGATTATATGCTTAGCATACATGAAAATCGTTGTGTGTGTTTCGTTTTGTTTTGCAGTTTATGAAAAAAAAACATTTGTCATTTTAATATTTCCACTGAAAGAAACATTGCAATTTTCAACTAAAATATGTGTTTTGCTGGATACATAAATATGTATCGCTACATGTACCAGAACATGCCAATGCGACGTTGTTTTAGACTTATTCGGTGGAGAAAAAGGTATTCCTTGACATGTGCGTTCTCAACAACAGTTGTTCTAGAAGTTGTCCGTGTATAACAGCCATGTGCGTGCTCAACAGCAATCGTTAAAACCAATCGAAACTCAACTTAACCTTGAAAATAACGCCATAAGCAATCGATGTATCCATTTTTTGTAAGTTACAATGCGTCCACATGCACAACTGGTACTTAAACTGTGCTAATTATTGTGAAAACAGTGATATTATTGTTAGTGCGTGTACAACAGCAATTGACGGTTCAAGAAATCGCAAAATATTCCATGAGTAATCTCCACACTCCGACCAACCAGAGGGAAACGGTTGATACTCTATGAAACCGCTTCCGGCTGGTCCTATGATAGGCGTTATCCGATTAAAAACAAGTAAGTAATAAGGAAGATGTACCTGTTTGAACACTCAATTTTTCAATCTAAGCGAGGCATCGGCGGCCATGTTTTCTCAATTCTGACCAAGTGATTCCCCCCATTGTAATTCAATCAACAGTGATAGGATTCGGTTCAAATTTCAATCGAAAAGATGGCATTTTTTATTATAATTTCTACTTAAATACCGGGACTAGCAGCCATGGTCATTTTATACGACTAGGCATATACTACTTCTCTATTGATTATGGTGATAAAAGTGATTTGTTACTATTGTTAATATTGTTTCTACTGATTAATTACACTACCACTTCCACCACCACCACCATCACCACCACCACCACCACCACCGCCACTACTACTACTACCACTACCACTACTACTACTACTACTTCTACTACTACTACTACTACTACTACTACTACTACTACTACTACTACTACTACAACTACTACTACTACTACTACTACTACTACTACTACTACTACTACTTCTACTACTGCTGCTGCTGCTCCTACTACTACTACTACTTCTACTACTACTACTACTACTACTACTACTACTACTACTACTACTACTACTACTACTACTACTACTACTTGTTATTATTGTTTCTACTGAGTAATTCCACTACCACTACCGCTTCCACACCACCAACACCGCCACTATTACTACAACTACTACTACAACTACTACTACTTCTACTACTACTACTACTACTACTACTACTACTACTACTACTACTACTACAACTACTACTACTACTACTACTACTACTACTACTACTACTACTACTACAACAACTACTACTACTACTACTTCTACTACTACTACTACTACTACTACTACTACTACTACTACTACTACTACTACTACTACTACTACTACTACTAATACTAATACTGATTGTAGGACAAACGGCACCCGGACAATCGGCACCCAGTGTTTTTTGCATACGCGGACAGTCGGCGCCCTGTAATTTTGTCGACCCGGACAATCGGCACCCGATTGAATTGTATACCCGAACAAACGGCACCCTATTTAAAGTACCCGGTCATAGCTATATATGTGGACAGAATCGTAAGAAATGGTGTTTTTATTGAGGATATCATTGAAAATCCGGTTTAATTTTAAGTTTAAATCGATTCACGCTTGTAATTGATTAAAACAAGCGGCAACGGTTAAACGTTTTCGAATTTGCAAATTCGGAATAAAAATCATATTTATGCGATATAACGGCAAACGTTTTCGCGTGAATAAAAACCATTTGAGTCTTTCGACAAAATTGGTATCCGGAGAAGCGCCCCCCCGGAGAACTGCCCCCCGGAGAACTGCCCCCTTATTTTAAAGGTGGCGGAGAGGTGCCCCCCCATCAAATCGGTAGGGGCGGAGAACTGCCCCCCTGTCAGAATTTAGTAGGCGGATATCTGCCCCCCCATCAAATCGGTAGGGGCGGAGAACTGCCCCCCTGTCAGAATTTAGTAGGCGGATATCTGCCCCCCCATCAAATCTGTAGGGGCGGAGAACTGCCCCCCCCCCCGGTGTCATATTAGTTATTAGTTACGTAGTGAAAACAATACTTACGGGTAATTTTACGTTATCGCCGTACACATTTTATCCGGTAACAATTTAATTTCAGTACAAGTATATTACCATTTATCGAACTGAATAACACAAATTGTCTAGAGGCATGTGATAATACTGTTTAAGGCCCTTGGTGCGCATCTGCACCACTCACTATACATGAATGCCATGTAAAAGTCGTGTTTTAATAAGAGCGCGAAACATAGTCGAGATCCACACAGGAAACGCGTGCGTGTTAATACTGGCCAACTGTCGCAACTAAATATAGACGTGCAACTCAGTACTTATGGAGGAAAAGTTACATCGGAATTAATTTACATTATAAAGATAGTATTGACCCATGGAAAAAACGTAAATTTACGAATAAAAAAGGAAATTAATAGGCAAAGCATTAATTAAGCTGACTTGAAGAAAAAAGTAGAGTGAAGTCGAATTTATAATCAATTTATTTATGTTGTTTATTTATGTTGTGTCATACAAAATAACATACATAAATACACACATAACACATATTACGGCAACAGTTTGCATTTTGAGCAGATCATGTCGACATGCCAACAAACAAAATCGGTAACAGTTGCTTTAATTAGCAGCTAATTAGGCAGGCAGAGAACTTGTTACCGTTAACGATAAGCACCGCGATCTTTTAATTGGTAGACCGGACCGACCTTTATTGTTAAGAACTTGTTAGCTTTGAATAAAGCCGCATACGGGTTTATTATATTGAACCGTCCAAATCCGTAATTGGCGAAAACAAACAAATAAATTATTGTTTTCAGCTTGCATAAGGATGGATTAAATTGCATGCTAATTGTTTGTTTTAATTACGGGGAAAATATCAAATAATTCAGCCGCGAAAACTTTTTATTAGCAAAAAGTGATTTGTTTTTCTTTGTTCACATAGACGAAAATCCCGTGATTATCAAGATGGCGACGTCCATGCCGAGGCAGGTATTTTTTTGCCGTTTTATAACTTTTATTACTTGTACATCTTTATATTACTTTTGAAATTTCACTCAATTTCCAGACATAATAGCAAGAAAGTTACTGGCGTTATTGTCATTATAATACTCGCTTTATATATCGCCGCGAAATTTCTTTAATTAGGGGGCACTTCTCCGGGTCATCAATTCTGACAGGGGGGCAGTTCTCCGCCCCTTATTAATCAGAAGGGGGGCAGTTCTCCGCCCTATAAAAAAACAGTGAGGGGGCAGTTCGCCGCCCAGTGAAAAATCTTTGGGGGGGCAGTTCTCCGGGGGGGCACTTCTCCTAGAGCCGACAAAATTATCATTTTAGCGTGTAATTATGTTTTCTTTTGTTTTCGTGTGGCGGGGTATAAAGCGCTAATCTCCGAATGGAACCACATGTGTCATTAAAGAATGCTTTGAACTCAGAAAAAGAGCGATTGTTATCTTTGTTTACATCCTGTATATTAGAACCCCAATAAATGGACTGTCTGAGCGTCAAAATTATCAAGTATGAAATTTTAATCGCTGTTTATAATAGGACTCCCGTGGCTTACCGACTTACTTAGATGTAAAAAGATCTCTTAATTGATGATGAAAAAAATAAGCATATGCATATATTTACATTTGTAAAGCTTCATGAGATATAATATAAACAACAAGGAAGGAGACGCTATCAAAAAAACTATGGAAAAGAATCAAATAAATTTAGACCTATATGAAACGGTTCATTTTCAATTGAAATGATCACTTCGAATATTTTAATTTTACTGTAATAAAGGCACTTACAGTCAATGTAATCTGAAACATCTACGTATATGCAACTTCTCTACCACTACTGCTACCTCTACAACTACCACGTCCACCACCACCAGGCAGCACCACAACTACTACTAGTACTGCTGCTGATGCTGTTGTCGTTGCTGCTACTACTACTATGACGACGAGGGCGACTGCTTTCATACTTATTCAACAAATCACGCTACCACACTTAATAC
Source organism: Dreissena polymorpha (assembly GCF_020536995.1). Classification (NCBI taxonomy): domain Eukaryota; kingdom Metazoa; phylum Mollusca; class Bivalvia; order Myida; family Dreissenidae; genus Dreissena; species Dreissena polymorpha. The sequence goes on along the minus strand of NC_068355.1, from coordinate 85,925,279 downwards.
TTCCTCGTTTATAAGTCAATTCGGTTTTAGTTCGTATGTATGCGTTTAATTGTTTACTCAGAAATTTATTATAAATTAATGATCACTTTATCGTCCAATAAAATGTGTTCTCTTATTTAAACAAGAACTATACTTCTTTTGATTATGGTGATAAAAGTGATTTGTTACTATTTTTATTATTGTTTCTACTGAGTAATTCCACTAACACTACCGCTTCCACCACCACCGCCACTACTACTACTACTACTACTACTACTACTACTACTACTACTACTACTACTACTACTTCTACTACTACTACTACTACTACTACTACTACTACTACTACTACAGTTGAATGTGCTTTTTTAATGTTGATAATTAAAAAGAATATATTGCGGTATTTACTTGAACCCTTATTTCATTTAAAAAACAACAACAGACAGCCAACGTTGAGACACATGAAAAAACTCTTATTGTATAAAATAGTATCAAATATAGCAAAGAATATGAGTTATTGGTCACCATATTAAATGGGCTTGGTCGAGTTATTGGAAATAAACCACTTAATTCGCCTGATGATATTTTATGCCAACGACTTAAAAGGGGTGACCTTCAAGTTTGAAAGTATAGTTTCATAAAAATCGTAAAACGTACATATTTATCACAATAACCGACGCATTCGTCTTTTTTATTAGGATCGGAGTTAGTGTTCCTGTGACGTAAGAATAGCTAGAGTTTTTTAACACATTTTATATAAATATTTGACAAAATCGTGCATATTCTTGCTTGAATCCCTCATACTCATTATTTCATTATGGAAGGGGGTTTGTTCCGCCATGGAAGGGGGTTTATTCCGCATATGCAAAACTAGCGAGGAGGTTTATTCCGCGTATGCAAAATGTGAAAGGGGGTTTATTCCGCTATGCCGTTTTTATGGGAGGGGGTTTCTTCCGAAGGGAGTTTCTTCCGTACACCGTTTATTCAAATCTCTTTACTGGAGACAAGGATCGATTGATATTTGTAATAATCAAGCATTTTATGATTAATAAAACTATATATTTAATATGTTTTACGCAAGTATTTTGGATTGCTTGTTTTCATGATGATGTTATGTGCACTGCTGTAACGTACAATGGTTACACGTAATAGCCGATTATATATTTGCCGCTAATCGTTAAATACATTAATTGTGTAGCAGTTAAATTCAACAATATTTTTTATTATTAATTATTAGACACTGTATATTATAATAAAACTGGCTAATATATATACACTTAATCCTGCTTATCCATTTCTGACTAATATGTTCTTTTTTAAATATGTGAACATATATTATTTAAACAACTGTTTTCTATTTTGGCTTTAAAGTTTGGCTTAAATGACTGCTCAATATGCCAAAAGATGACAAAGGGTTATCATAAATTGTGTTTAATGGCCATATAATCATCTGCCACATGTGGTTTATGCAGGCGCCCCAAGTATAGGTCCCTGATTTTATGACACCATGTTTACTTTGTAGCTGTCTGGACAATAAACGATCATAAAATGATAATCGGTTTGAGATGAACGAACATAATTATAATATGCAATTTAACACCGGGTAAAACATGATGAAACAAACAGTCTCACAATTGGTGTGAACAATTAAATACCAACAACAACCTTTATTAGCATATATATGATAACACAATGCTTTTTTGCAACAAAACAGAAAATGACGCAGTGTGTATAATTATAACAATATATTGATTCAATAAGATAATTAATTGTGTTAAAAACAACAACAGTAAAACAGCAGTAATCAATATAATTATATCTTCAACTGTAACTCGTGGAAATTGTAGATTTATTTACACTATACAAACATATTCAATGACAAATATCAATTAACATGGCTATAATCATGTTATTAATTATAACTGATTGTCCATATTAATACGCATTACATTAGCAGTTAAAAAATATAAGCAAGGTTTATAATGTCTTTTTGTATTTACCGACTGCATTAGAATGTCAAATTTATTTAACGTCATCTATGGTTTTAAATGTCCCTTTCTAATTTCTCAATATAGGGGGCAAACAAGTAGAAAGTGGTACTCGTTTTCTATAGCTTGACCGTTGCAAAACTTATATTAAAAAAAAACAATAACTTTTAGCGAGAGAATTTATTTATTGTGTTACATTTTAAGTTTTTAAAGACATATTACGGGTTCAAATCAGAACTATTTGTTGCGTAAATAAATTCGATATATATATATATATATATATACTCAAATGCATTTCCTTGCAAGCTTATGTTTTATTCAGACATAATTTATAAAATTATATTTGATATAGTGCATGATTATCAATAAGATCGATGATTATGTTCACCGTCTTTATAAGGGCGGAGCTTATACGAATTCCATCTATTTTTGCCAACCAGTGGACGGAGTCTAAACTCTGCAGGTGCGCGTTACATCACTCGTCAACTGATATGATATCATACATAATCGTCACAACACATTATAAATCCAACATACTAGTATCTTATTACAGTTTCAGTTCGTGCTGTTATAAAATAACTTAAAAGCATTGCTATTATAATTGGTAAATATGGAGTGGTCTGTTTGCTTGAGTGCGATGAGTTTGCTGTTGATAGTCAACGAGGAAGTGAAAGGCATCATATCTGGACTGAAGGCTGCAAGGAACAGTATTTCACAGCTGAAGGTATGTTGTATAGCTTGATCTCCTAATAACATATTAAAAAAAGTTCTGTCCCCTTTGCAAAAAAGTAAATGAATGATAAAAGTGAGTAAACTACGTTCTATTAGGCCACATTTGTAACTGTCATAAAATTATATACTTGCTGGCTGATCAAATTCAATTTTATTTGTTCTAGAAATTAAAGTATACAATTCTAAACTAATTGAACTTTTATTTGTTCTAGAAATATATTGACATTTTGTTATAATACAGTGATATTCCTCCATTGTTTTCAACGATATAATTACGTTTTCTTAGTATGAATAAATAAATATTTAAAAATCAATATTGAATTTGCTTGATAAATCACACCAGTATAAATCACATTTTGGGTATTGGGTGTAGTGTGACATGTGTCCGCTTAGGTTAATTAGCCACAGATAACGCTGCTTATTAAAATATACATGTTTTTTAACACCCCAAACCACCGCTTCACACATTCCCTTGTATTTCGCACAATGTACCAAACAGTGCACACAACGTTCTAAAAGTGGAACAATGAAGAGGGAGCTCATTAAGACATTTGCGCATAATGTCCTGCACCCTCCCGGTCCCAATTGAATAAGTTTTTATCCTGCTATTTTTCCATCTAAGGAAATTATTTAATATGTAACTTATATCATTTTTAAGTAAAATATACTTTCATTATAATTTTTTATGTGTGAAATATACAAGGTTGAATAATCTTTTAAAGTTTATTACTTAAATTAGTAATTATATTTTCCTTCTTTATCTTACTTTCTTTGACTTAAACACTTACTTACTTTTAAAAATGCATGATAATCTCTTTATTTCTTGTAATTAGCATGCTAGTTTGTTTACTATTGTGTGCCAGCTTAATTTTCGTATATTACTTGAATATGTAGTATTTAATATGTAAATATATTTTTCTATAGTGATACGTTATTATCATGTGGTTTGTTACTAAAAATATTAAGCTTAAGTGTAGAAAGTAATGCCTGGGGTCACTCTCTTTCACAGCGGTTAATAAGGGACGAACGACAAATCTGCTAGGAGTATAGTCTGGGGTTTCGTTTAACTATTGGTGTTGAGTAACCTTTAAGCGACCAATCAATATCTTTGGGGCGCCATTTATAGACAGACAGACAGACAGAATGTTTTATTGACGTAAACTTTACAGTTTTTTGTCATTTACAAAATAGTTACATGTATACAAAGCATTATGTCAACGTGATAACAAATAAGAATATTTAAATAACATATTGATCGCGTAAAGATCATATTCATACATACATGATTTTAATTAATAAGTTGTATATAATAAAGTTTTGTTTTAAATACTAATAAGAAACAAAAAAAACAATAAAATAGTATTCGTGTTTCTCTAGATTAACATGATGAAAACAATTATTTGTTATTAACTTTCATAGAAATATTGGAGGATGAAAACCATAAATATAGTTCAATTATTTAAACGTTATACAAGACAACTTGATACGAAAAAAAATGAAGAAAAATTAGTTAGTTAATATTTAAACAAATTTGTTCAAGATAAGTAAAATTTGATCATGCGTTAAGGCTATAAGTGAAGTATTTGAAATATACTAAACTGTACAACATATACAATTTAAAAACAAAAGGTAATTGTACACAATTTGATTATTTTTTGTACATTTTACAAAATATGCAACAATAATATTTAAGTTGTGCTAGGCTAACATATTCAGATGATGAATAAGGTGAATGTACTAAGAACTTGTACAGACGAATGTTGAGGATGAACATAGTACGACCATCAAACATTAAAAAGACGAGTTTATTTACCCAACTACTAGATGAAGGGAAATTTATTAGTTAATATTTGAATATCCAGGGTTAGTTAGCTGGGTGGGGCTGCATTATGGCTCTACATATGAACTTGCTCAGGATCCGTCCCGTTCCTTACTTGTGTTTTGTTTGAAGTACCCATTAATTCAACAAATTTAAACATACTTGGTCTTTTATAATAGTAGGCTTTGATTAGTTCTTTTCTCAGTGAATTGAAGGCTGGGCATATCATGATAAAATGGTACTCGTCTTCAATATCTCTGACTTGACATTTTGCGCATACTCGCTGTGATCTCTCTATATTGTTATGTCTACCTGTTTCAATTGCTAGTTTGAGCGACGATAATCGTAATTTGGAAACACATATACGCAATTTGTTTGGCAAATAATCAAGATATGGTTCAAACTCAAAGGTGCATTTAAATAATTTATATGTCATTAATGAGTTGCTATTATTAATCGAATTGTACCAGGATTGCTTAAAAACGTCTAAAACAGTTGACTTAAATACAATATGGAAGGTATCGAGATTGACCGAAGAGGGATTGTCCCATACGTATGAAAATCCGTAGGTATCCAATAACTTCTTCACATTTAAAGCCCAATTGCCTTTACATAGTTTCATACTTTTGAAGCGTTCATACAATTTTGATATGATTATGTTATTTGAATGGATAAGTTTACACCAGTATTTTATTATACGAACATTTCTGTTAATGCAAAGTGGATACCTTCCTAGTTCCCCATATACTCCCATGCTGCTGCTAGATGCTTTGATACCTAGGAACCTTTTACAAAACTTAAGATGTATACGTTCTATTTCGATAAACTTATCAAATCCCCATATCTCGCAACCATAATTTAAAGTCGCACCCACGAATGCGTCAAAAAGTTGAAAAGCAATACTAGGTTTGATATCAAGGTTTTTTAAATTAATCATAAAAACATTTAGGGCTTTAAGTCCTTTCCCAGAAAGAGATTCAGCGTTTAGTAAAAACGAACCCGTGTAATTAAAAACTGTTCCTAAGTAATTGAAGTCATCAACTATATCTAACTTTTCACATTTAAATGACCATTTTTCATTGTTAAAAGTCGGTCCTCTTTTTCTAAATACCATTACCTTAGTTTTGCTAATATTAACTTCTAGACCCCAAAGATCGCAATATTCGCTAAGGTTGTTAATACTTTGTTGGAGGTCAGTTACAGACTTGCCGAATATTACCATATCATCAGCAAAAAGCATAAGTATAAATATCAAGTCATCATATGAAAGTCCAGAATTGACGTCTTTTTCTAAAATAGTTCAAGGTCATCTAAGAATAGAGAAAACAGCACCGGCGAGAGTACCTCTCCCTGTTTGAGTCCAATCGCACAATTAAAGAAATCCGAGTATGAATTACACTTTTTTACACAGCATTTAACTTGATGATACATGTCTTTGATGAGCGTTAGTAATTTACCGTTAATACCTGCGTTGTTTATTAAAGGGCGATCATGAACTTGTTTAATAAAACATATAACATTTGTTATGGATAAAAATCGAAGGAAAGGTAACACTAAATATAACACGTTTTTGCTTGATGCATATTTGAGTAATTTTTTACACTGGGGCGTTCAACCGGGGAAAGACTAAAACAAAATGGTGGAAAATTTAGAGAATTTTGCTCGTCTCTGACAGTCTGAGTCTGTCTAGACTCTAGTCCAACATGTCTAAAAATATAAATAATTAAGCTACTTTTAATATTGGTAATATTTGGTTCCTTAGAATTTAGCCTTAATAAAATCCCTCTTAATTCTTTGCGCGCCCTCAAAATCTGTCAGGGCTGTTGTATTAGCTTTAGAAACTTGTGCTGCGAATGGATTAGATAATAAATAGGATAGGCCAACTTATTGACGCTCTTAAATATTAAAGGGGCCTTTTCACAGATTTTGGCATTTTTTTTAACTTATTCATTAAATGCTTTATATTGATAAATGTAACATTGGATCGTAAAAGCTCCAGTAAAAAATCAAGAAAAAAAATAAAAAAAGGACAAGAACATTGCCCGGAGCAGGTTTCGAACCAGTGACCCCTGGAGTCCTGCCAGAGTCCTGTAGTAAAAACGCTTTAGCCTACTGAGCTATTCCGCCGAGTACGCATTCTTGACGTATTTTATACCTTATATAAGCAATCTTCGTAGTTTCACAAAATTTAACGACAAAAACAGAACTCTCCAAATTATTCAATCGTTTCGCGTTGCAACGCTTTATAATTTTTAGGTTTTAAAATCGTCAAAAGATGCATATAATGGCTATATTAGAGCATGGTTAATGTTTAGTATTACTGTTTCCTCACAAATATCATAACTAAAACGAAAACTTACGAACCTGAAACAACTTTTTTCAATTTTGTCTATTTACCAAAGCGTGAAAAGATCCCTTTAAGCTAATTTTAACATTGGTAATATTAAGAGCATACAACCGGGGAAGCAATCAAACAATGGTGGAAAGTTTTCTGTTTTTCTATTTTGTTGCACAAATAAGATTTTGTGAGCAACATTCAAGCCCGTATATCAGACAACGCATAAAGGGGCCTTTTCACACATTTTTGCATGTTTTGAAGTAAGTCATTAAATGCTTTATATTGATAAATGTGAACATTGGATCTAAAAAGCTCCAGTAAGAAATCAAGAATAAAATTTAAAAAAGTAGCCCGCAGCAGGGCTCGAACCACTTACCCCCCGGAGACCTGAAGAAACAACGCATTAGCCCGCTCAGCTATTTTGCCAAGCACATAGGCATTGCCCGGAGCAGGTTTCCATATTACCATATCATCAGCAAAAAGCATAAGTATAAATATCAAGTCATCATATGAAAGTCCAGAATTGACGTCTTTTTCTAAAATAACACGTATTTTATACCCTATATACGCAATCTTCGTAGTTTCACAAAATTAAACGACAACAACAGAACTCTCCAAATTTAATATGAAATCGTTTCGCGTTGCAACGCTTTATCATTTTCAGGGTTTTAAATCGTCAAAAGATGCATATAATGGCTATATTAGGCCATGGTAAATGTTCGGTAATACTGTTTCCTCACAAATATCATAACTAAAACGAAAATTTGCGAATCTGAAACAACTTTTTTAATTTTGTCAATTTACCAAAACGTGAAAAAATCCCTTTAATATCAACGGATTGCAATAATATTGATTTACAAAATGTACATACCCGTGTAGATAATTAATTTCTTGATATTGTTCCGTAAAAAAACTATGAACTGAATTTAGATTCACATCGTACATGCAGGGTTGTCATTATTAACCGATTGCCGATCGAATTCATTGGTTAAAATCTCCAGAAAATCGTTTTTCCCCTAATCTTTAAAATTGCGATCGGAAGTTTTGATCTCGCAAACCGACAATAATTGACGTGGAATTACCGTAGTATAGTAGAGCGACGCCAGGTCATTCAGTTCGTTAACTTCGCCAAAGAGATACTGTTGTCAATGAATTCCTCAGCGAGTGGCCAATATTGATTTTTCCAGCTGTCAATTAAATTCTTCTTGGTAAGCTCATCAACAAATCAGCGCACATGCAGCCGAATACATGCCGACCCCACGTTAAACTGTATCAAATAACTGTAAATTTCACAGATTATTATTGACCTTATCTCAACGAATGCAGCACTGTAGATTAAGCGTAATAAACTAGTGTGTTTAGTTAGAGAAACTTTCCACATAAAAAAATGCTCTACAATTTTCTACCAAAATAAAAGATATTAGCGACCTCAGGGGTGGCGAAATCAAATGTCCGACTTGCCCGAGTCTTTCATTTGCTGGTCCGGGCAACTGATTTTTTTTTCAATAAAGTTGTCCGTGGACAACCAGTCGGGTTGAGAAATACAAAAAAAAAGATTGTTTTAAAGCCGTTATTTAGTTTTACAAAACCGGATGTTGACACGCGATAACATTGTCAGTTCTATTTGCGGAGCAATCAAGCTAAAATATGGGCACTCTCATGCACAGTGGTCTCGCTTATTCTATAGGATATCAGGAGCCAGCGATTTTTTTCTTCTTTAGAAAGTACCGGTAAATAGCAAAAAAAAAACATTTCCCAATTGCTGTCCAAAAAATCCCCAATTTAAGGTAAAAAAAAATGAAAATGCAACATTTTGTTAGTTTCCCTATGCAGTTCTATTGCTCCAACCTAGGTAAATATAAAATTGACAGCTTGAAAACACTTATCAATTTAAAGTTGTTTGGGAGCAAAAAATCAAACACACCAATATCCCAATTTGAGGTTTTCACGACTCGATTTTTTCCAATTTTCAGGTTTTCACGACTCAATTTTTCCCTATCGGACCGGTACGGGTACTTTTCACAAAACGGCAACCGGAAAAACTTTGCGAAACCGAAATTTCGCAAACTTAAGTACATATTTTCTTCAAGATTCGCTACTTTGAGACATAGTATGCGATAAAAGTCTTATCTTTTATTAATATTTGGTTAATTTCACTCATAAAATGCGTTTTCTTCACTATGAAATTTATAAGCAAAGTTGGGGTACCCATGGGATTTTTGCATTTTCCAATGGGATTTTCGATTTTCCCATGGGATTTTTTCTTCCATGGGATTTTTTTTCTCCCATAATTTGCAAATGGGATTTTGAACATTTTAAAAAACGTGTTTTATTTGCGTTTGCAAGTATTTTTACGTTATTTAAGGACTGTATATTGGTCTTATGCAAATTATATATATAAATATTTAGTAATAAAAAAATCCCATTTTATTTTTTCAAACATGAGATTTTTTTCATCCATGGGATTTTTTTTCCAATGGGATTTTTCAGTTTCGTAAGCCGAATAAGTTTCTTAATGCGAAAAACAACAATAAAGGAAATAATAATTATAATTATGAATAATAAATTGAATAATATAAATCACATGAATATTTTTTTAATAAGTTACAATTAAAGGTTTATGCTAGTAGAACTTATCATTTCTTGTTCGAGCAGATGGTTGAGTCCAATTGGTGAGTATGCCAGCTTAGAACCAGTATAAATGCATCGCGACAGACAACGCTGTCATACTGTACACATCGCTGAGTAACAATCTTTATTACATTTCATTTTGCAACAGAAAATGAACTCCGTAGTATAATTGATCTTATATATGCCCTCTGCTTTTGAAAGCGTGCAACACATTAACATAACAATAAGTCCATGCAAAAAACTATGTGCAAATTCCATTCAAAGCTATATACACATTATAAAGGTCAGATGACCCGCGTCATGCGAAAATGGGTCTTATGTCATATGCGGCCAAAGTTGCTCCATCCTAGCTTGTCCAACCGCGCAGTCTGGTCAGGTTCTACGCTGACTGATATATAAAGTCAAGCCATGATTCGTGGTCTCATATCCAAACTCGGTAGCTCCTGTGCGAAACTTTCACCGGAAACGACGGCACCGAGACGGGCGCTCGAACTTTGCGGATGCGCGTTATATGTTATATATAATAGCGCGATGTGTTTTTTCTTGCCTCAAATTAGTAAGCCCAATCAGCGTTTTATTGTGTTCTTTGCTTCTACTATTAAAAAGAACTTCAACCGATACGAACATGAATTTTATTTTAATATGTTTATTTAATGCTCGGAAAACACATTGTATATTTAGACGACTACTTATAAAACAAAGTCGGGTTTTCAACATCTTTTTTCGGCATATAAATTGTTATTCCAAACCAGATTTTACGCACTTTACTGTACAAAATACCGTAAGGGCCACCGTGGTTACTCATTAAAATCCAAAGGGCGAGAATGCGAGAACGCGAAAGTACGATGACGACAGTGCGACAAGACGATGGCGACAATGCGTTCGTACGATTGCGAAAACGCACTAGTACGATGACGACAATGCGACAGTGCGACAATACAATTGCGGCAGTGCGATAGTACGGGGGCGACAATGCGATAGTCATATCGTACTGTCGCCGTGGTATCATCGCAATGTCGCCATCGTTCTATCGCATTGTCGCCATCGTATTGTCGCACTGTCGCCATCGCATTTTCGAATTGCCGCCATCATACTATCGCGTTGTCGCATTGGCACCATCGTACTATCGCACTGTCGGCTATCGCCATCGTATTGTCGCACTGTCGTCATCGTATTTTTGCACTGTCGTCATCGTATTATCGCACTATCGAACTGCAGCATTGTCGCCATCGTACTATCTCACTGTCGCCATCGTATTGTCGCACTGTCGTCATCGCACTGTCTGATTGTCGTCATCGTATTATCGCGTTATCGCATTGTCGCCATCGTACTATCGCATTGTCGCCATCGTATTGTCACCCTGTTATCATCGTACACAACTCGCGTGACCCAGCTGTGATCGATCAGACAGTATTCATGACTGAAATCTTCACGGAGTAAAGGGCATTTTCCCTGCAAAGTTCACGAACCTCGATACCATACGTATGAAAAAACATTCTTACCGTGCTTGCCGTTGCATTATGCATGAAAACTAACTGTCCAGCGCATTTAGAAACCTTTGTTTACATACATTTCAACCAACTGACATTTTAAACACACTAGTGATTTCATTGCTCCAATGCGGAGGTGTGTCTTTACAACTGGAGATTTCATTCATAAATACGGTCTGATCGATCACAACTGGGTCAAGCGAATTATGTATAGCGTTATTTCTTAAAATTTGCCCCAGCATGTGAAGAAATATAACAAAATATATACATTTCCTAAAAGGAAATTCATTTCTGCGTTGAATAAGACCGGGTCATGAAAATCGCTGCAAAATTAATTTAGTAATGGCTGCTCAAAACGATGCACCCCGTTTTCGAATGATTTCGAGTTGGATACCTTGTTATATATAAAACGATAGTGATTTTTTTTTATCGAAAATTTGATATTTCGTTATAATATGATTATTTATCATTCAAAAACATGTTTTCACTAATTATTATCATAGCCACACGCTAACCACCTGTGTGTCCAGCACGTGTGCCGGGAGAACAGGGCTTAATGTATTTTTTTGTTAAGCTCTATAATATTTATATCCAATCTGTATGAAAAAATGTCGGTGAACATTATTCCGCTGTTAATTTTTGAAAATATTGAGGCATTCGTTAATTATGGATCTAAAACGGAACATTAATCCGCATAAAAAAACACCGGGCATATTGCATATTAGATCGGACACATGAAATTATTTCGAAAGAAAGCAATAAGAGTTTCAACTCTACATGAGTAAGTCTCGCTGCGCACGATTACGCTCTTACTGCTCGTATATATTTGACTCTTGGCAAATACCTAGTTTTTTATTTTGCTTAATCTAAAGTGTGTCATGCATCTATATATTACTTAAAGCAGCATGACCAACAGCTCTTTCATATGTGAAAGAGACACGAAATACCTACCCATCTATAATAAAGTTTATATGTGCACTTCAATATTATAGTTTAATAGCATTTTATGTGGTGCAATATAAAAGTATTCTAGTAAATTTGAAATTATGTAATCGATTTCCTCTCAACATACATGCAAAGTTCCAGATAACTTTTTCAGCAAAATCTTGGTTTACACTCTATAAAAAATCCAGCCTTAAAGTCTATTATTAATTCTTTTTTTCAGGTAAGTATAATTTTTGGCACATCCGCATTTAGGTTTATGGTCTAAGAAGAGCTCATGACAATTGCCGGATTACAGCAGACTTTTTGCGATAAAAGGACCAGATAATGGAAAACGTTCGGCTTTTCGACTGTTGTAAAGATGGTCTGTTATTCATAATAACGTTAAAGTGCTGTTGATTTCATAATTGTAATGAGGGCCTAGACGGGGGGAACTCATTGATAAAATGTTTACATTATATGCATTGATATTGAGTTTTACGCATGATCACACATTTTGAATTCTTATTTTATTTTTCCAATGTGTAACCGTACGCACAGAAGTTAAGTCTACTGTTTTACTAAATTTAATTCAATTTTTTACGACTTTAAGCGTCTTATCTGGAGCTCTGCATACATGCATTAGTAGCATATACTAGTATTGAAATATATCCATAGACTTTCTTTGGTTATTGAAGGTACATTACTGTACACAAATTATGGTTAGTCATTAACCAAAAAAAAGTTAAGTCTACAAACAGGCGGTTAATTTCGGTTCAGTAGCAAATATCTTACAAAGGGGCGCAACTTCTCCTATAACATAAAATTTCCGTTATACGCCGTAAATTTCCGTAGTCCTCCGTAGCATTTCGGAATGACTGTCAATTGACATCATTGTATCATGCATGATAGTATGTTGCTTTGTGCTTGGGTGAAACTCACATCTTGCCATCGCGTTAATTTATTAAACGCATTAATATTTGATTCCATTATGCACTGCGCCTATTGCACAAGTCTCTCTGCACAAACCAACATACACATACGCAGCATGCAATTAACGAACAAGAATGTTGCATCTGTACACATGCATGATACCATTAAGCAGAATGTAAATAGACAGTGGACATCAGGCAAGATGTACGTGTCATCAAGCATGAAAAGGTGTCTACATACTAATTGAAAGTACCATCAAGAATCATGACACAGTCACAAAGAAGGATGTAATTTTTACCTAAATACCCTTCAATACTTGTCGGCACTGTGTGTTTGCTTAATTTCACTGAAGAACTTCTACTGGTAAATCTTACAAAAAAAGTGATAAATAAGACTGAGTAGCAATTTTTTCGGCGTTGCTGTTTAACGTCAAATTTGGCCTTTCAACGAACTTCTTAAAAGCCCATTGAATTTTAATGAAGAAGTTTCCCGCTTGTAGGTCCGAATAAATTAAATCAAATTTTGCAATTGGCAATTTGATAGAAATCCCCATGAAACATTGCACATAGCTTTCTGAAATAAACAGGCCACATTGAACGCATTCACGATATCCAACAGCTCTCTTTGCAAAGACCTATCTAGTGTTTCTTGGCCGTGTGAGATCTATAATTAGAACATCGTCACCTAAACATCTACTAAAAGAAGAGCATATTTTGGGGAAACAGATTCAATAAGAGTATAATACGTCCACGATCAATAATGTGTAGTTCGTTAAAGATATCACGGCAGTATAAACATAGCACTTTAAAGAGACCACAATCTGGTACATTTGGTCAATTGTTGCGTTCGTGGCGGACAATGCATTTTTAAAAAGAAAGCGTACAAAAAAGCAAACACAAAGTTCTTCGTAAGCTTGTTTTAATCTTAAAAACACATAATCAACAGTCATTCCAGTCAAATACAATACTAACAGTCAGCACTCTAGAGATCAAAATTGCGGATATTAATATTTAATTCAGGGATATCAAGTGTATCAAGTTCGAATTCCGGAAAAAATAACCGGTAGTCTGGGGCATTAGGTCCCTTACAGGGATAAAAGGTTAATCCCCGCCCCAACCGTAGCTAATTCGTTTATTGTAGTCTTTCTAGTTGCAATTTCGGGTGATTACAATGCGGAATATTACGGATATTTGCAACATGTCGAAGATTTTCGGAAAGTAGCGAAGAGGTTTTCGTCAGTTAATATTCATGTCCGTGCCGGCCGCTAACTTATCAGAATCAATAAAAAGGAACCAGGAAAAATCGGTACCGATCGCAAATTTCCGGAATTCCGATAAAGCTTCAACACTATTTGTTCCCAAATGATCGCGTACTCGAACGAATCTGTCCCTACGCCTCCAACTCCCTTAAAATCTCATCGGACGTACATTGATCTCAAAATCTATCCTTGACGACTCAAATCATATTTCCTGAATAGTTTGGCCTATTGACGTCCATTATAACAATGGTCTTTTGGATAAACAACGCTATGTTGTTGCAATATAATAACAGTTTAAAATAGTTACCGGTTTTCATCTAATAAAATGATTAAGTCATATTCGAGATTTCAGCGATTGCCAATATTTTGCTTTTGTTTCTCATAAACATATGGTGCTTGGTATCTGCTATTGACTCCTATGTAGATTGCAAATATTACATAACCCTTACAGCGGCCGAGCGCAAATATCTGCACTTGGCCGCTAAAAAGAAAAATCTCTGCGCATTAATTTAATTCAAATCTCATTATCATAATCAAAATAATCATCACCGTCGTCGTCGTCACTACCACTACCACCGCCACCATCATCATCATCTTCTTCTTCTTCCTCCTCCTCCTCCTCATCATCATCATCAACAACAACAGCCACACCAACTTAACATCATCATCAAACAACAATAAACATCGGTAGCATACAATGTGCTTCATCAACCATACATAATTAGATGCGTTAAAACAACATAATAGAACAGCATGAAGGAAGCTGTCTATTACTCTTTCATATTTCCTATACCAAAATTTTTTTTTCGTTAATTGAAGGACTAGTTGAAATCTTCTATAAAAGCCCTCCCCCCCCCTACAATAAAAACAAAAATAATAAATAATAATAACCCTAGCAAACAACAATAAACATAGGTTAGTTAGTATACACTGTGCTTTAGCAACCGTGCATAATGAATGTTTATGACTTCGGACCGTTGTGATCAAATTTAAAAAAGCAAGATGGTATGTATGCGGCACACAACAAATAGATAATTATAGTTTTATACCTTAAACGTAGTTCATCAAAATAAAGATAAGTTATTATCTATGTAATACTTAAATTAGGTTTATAACGTATGCATATTTGTCTAAAACTTGTGAAATGTGATTCGTAAGCCGACGACAACATTATCATTCGGACCCTTCTCCCCACCTAACAATCGGGATTAAACACCTGTGGAGATCCCGATCTTATCAATGAATAAACCGGTTCAATGATGTCAAGTCAAATAAAAGATACTATTACTATCCAAATAAATATCTATCAAAAAAAGTAAATTGATATACCTACTTAACTAAAACTAAACTTTAACGTTTAGCAAGAAAAATATATAAAGAAGAAGCAGGCAAAGTAGACAAATTAATTGTAACATATGTTTTCTCAGTCTCCCACTGTTGAACAATATATATAGTATTTATCGCCACCCCAAAAGGGATCTTTATCACAAGTGTCAATAAATTAAAAAAATAGCTTGATGCTTCGTACTCAGCGATTTAAATAAAAGAAACGTTGCGTACACATTAATTGGGGTTAATAAAAAGTCTGCAATTAAAATAATTAAATTTAAATAATACTAGATTTAGTTTCAAATTGTCGCTCAAAATATGTATCAGTTATATCAGTTACTAGGGAATCGATTTGTTTAATCTCCGCAATCCAATAATAATTATGGTGTTTGTATGACAATTAATAGCTATTCGTCATTGAATGTATGATACTCATAAAAATATTGAAACAATAACCACAACAACAACAACAACATATGTGATTATGTATATATCTTCTTCAGATACTCTGTGTTATACTATCAAAGTTATCCTCATAAGATTCATAATAATAAAATAAACACTATTGCAATCTTAGTAAAAACCAACTTAGCCGTTATGCTAATGATTTTATTTTCAGTATGCGTGTACATTTCAATATTATATAACAACAAGTGTTCACAAATACCTATGTTTAATAATTATTAAAAACATGAGAACCAATGAAGGTATTGCATTTTAATAGACTAGTTTTACCGTGTGTGTACATTCATATAAAAACTTTTGAAAATCACACTTGAGATAATGTCTTTGGGTTTGGTATTTCTAATCGATTTAAACACCATAAAACCACCGTATTTTCTCTTACATTCTACATTTTCTTACATTTCCTTTTTAAGCCAAAATATTTATTTTTTCATGATTGTAAATTTTCGGACATACGGATTTTTGTACAGTCTGTTAAACAGCGCTATTTTATCAGATTTTGGCCCTGTTTTTGCTTATCTGATGACCCTTCGATCATGCATTTTTACAACGGATTAAAGTAATAAAACAGAATCATGCCTAAGGGCAATCGACCATTACATTTGCGTACTTGGGTAAATTACCTTGTAAACCTCTAATGAGCAATGGTTCCTTCCAACAGCCTTTGAAATGATATCGTATTAAGAAAGCCAAACGTTTATTGTTTTTACTTTTTGTATATTATTTCAGTTGATTGCAAAGCTGTTAAGTTGTATTTTTAAAGTAAAGAACGAAGGGAACAACGCAATAAAATTATGTACATTGATGTATTATTTCTACTTCAATTAAATAATTGACAAACAAACATAACACACTTGTCTCTAAATAGTTTTCGTATTTAAATTTTACGGCATACAGATAAAGCAGAGTTGTCTAAACCATAAGTAAAATAAAAAATAAAACAAACTAATGATACTATTAATGCAACAACAACAATCACATCTTTTCAAGCGCAATCAGAAAACTGCTACAGCTTTGTATTAACAAACATAAATATGTTTGTGCTTATAGATTTAGATAAACGTCAAATCTTTAAGCGTGCTATGAATTGAATATAATTTATATTTAAAAGTTTTGCTACTATATTGATAACTAGCAACAGCAAAAAGGAAGATACCATTTTTTTATCATCTAATTTTATTTATATTTCTTTGTTTATTTGTTTATGATCACAAGGATTGTTTGGATAACAGAGTGTGTCTAGATATACCGGTACCCTGATCAATATTTTTATGAATTGCAATAAAGCGTAGAAATTAAACAGGCCCTAATACAGACATCGGAATGCGATTATAGTTTCAATAGCAACTCGTAACGCTTTTTGGATTAAATGTGTAATGAATACTTTTAGCGACAAATTGACTTGGTCAAATACTGCATCTTAAACGGATAAATAAAATTGAAACCATTTATTTTCAATATTATCAACATTATTATTTAGTTATCAATACATTAAGCAGCAAACTCTATTAATCAAAAAGATTTTATTTAACATCCGAATTCACTGCAAAAATGAGCTGAGCGATAGGTTTTACGGTTGTTGAAATTGTTCATGATGATTACGATGATGACGATGACGACGATGATGACGATGACGACGACGAGGAGGAGAACAACGACGATGACAATGACGATGATGATGATGATGACACTGATGATGATGATAACGACGATGACGACCATAACGATGTTGTTGGTGAAAGTGACGATAATGCTGCTGCTGTTGCTGATGACGATGCTGCTGCTGATGATGCGGTGGAGGCGGAGGAGCAGGACGAGGACGAGGGCGACGACGACGACGACGATGATGATGATGATGATGATGATGACGATGATGATGACGATGATGATGACGAGCAAGATGACGATGATGATGACGATGATGATGACGATGATGATGATGAGGATGATGATGATGATGACGATGATGATGATGATGATGATGATGATGATGATGATGATGATGATGATGATGATGATGATGATGATGATGATGATGATGATGATGATGATGATGATGATGATGATGATGATGATGATGATAATGATGATGATGATGATGATGATGATGATGATAACGATGAAAACGATGATGATAACGATGAAAACGATGATGCTGATGAAAATAACGATACTATAAGTAATAATTAACTCATTAATTGTTATTATAATACACAAGCACATGCTAATGGATATGTATCCGCAAGGCGGTCAAATGAAAACTCACTTGGTATAAATATGAAAAATTGAATCAAAACATCATAATGCGGAGTGTTAAAATGTGTTCAAATCTAGCGAAATTGTTGCAGTACTTTTCTACCGAAACCAATGCTTAGCCCAGTTATTTTAAAAATAATTTCAAAATGCCACGATACACGTCAATTGGCTAACAAATACATTTGTAAGTTTTACCTCACTCAAAAACAGTATTTATTGAAGACAGGGCGTCAACAATGTCCGAGTTTCATCAACGTAGCTTAAGTAACTAAAGTACCTTTCCGTTTGATTTATCGCAGGATCTTGGGTCCGCACCCACAGTCTTTTAAAGTGTCTGCATTAAAAACGATAATAATTGTTGTTTGTAATAATCTTTTACAGCTCATAAAAACATGTAAATCCTCAATTCGTAGAGTTTCAGTATGATTTCATTTCTTTAAAAAATAAAGACGGTTAACATATTTTATACACACATATATTAGCAGCTATACGCCATATAACATAGGAAATAATGTATATTATAAATCACAGCGCTGAAGGCACTGAAGTTGTTCGCTGTTGTCGTACTTGATTAGCTTGTTCGCATTGCATATGCTTATCATTGTGCACAGGCTAATCTTATTTGACGTGCATTAAGCCCCGTTTTCCATGAAAGCAGCCAATATGTACATATTTTAATGATAAACACTAGACTGGCCAATGGCGTTTACAAGCTAGTATATACATTCACTGCTAGAGCAGAATCATTTGTCGTTTGCTGCAGACAGGCAGTGGTAATCGTTCCTAGCAGATTGAGTTGTGGTTCTTGCCGCACTTAAGTCTTCTAAGCACCTACTGATTTGTATTTATTACCCATTCTCTTGAAACGCCGACTAATAAAGTGCGATAAACCGCCTTTAAGCACTTGGCACATTAACAAATAAGAACATTCCACACCTAACCGAGAACCGACGTCTTTAATCGCGAAACTATTACCAGAAATTGAATACCGCCAGAAACAACAATGAGCTCACTTCGATTAAATATAAATACACTAGATTCATTGTGTCCTAAGCAATCTAACATACTAACCGAAAATACCAGCGAATACAGTATTATACATGACATCGGTCTTATATCGCCTCAGACATGCGAGAGTGCCACGATGAGTGTGTGTATCTAAGTTTGTTTACAGGTCCTACTGGCCTCTTCACGAGATTTGTGTAGCCCGACCTGAACGATGAATAAAGTGGATGTAGTAACAATTATATGAACACGATATATCCGTACCAATATCCATGTGAGCACATACTAATACTAATTAATTTTTTAATCGCCATTAGCTTGAAAATAAAAGTAAATAGATACAACAAAGACCAATTCGGAGACTTTAACATTTTAAATTACCTCCCCTGCAATAGAAAATATATATGGAAACTCGCATTCTATGGAATATCAAAATCTCAATTTATCTTTCTCCGAATTTTTTTTTCTGGTAAAAATCATCTTAAATTTAGCTGTATATTCGTATGAAATTAATTAAACAAGAGTTATAAAAAGGCAACGCAAAAAATATCGCGTTTTACTTGAATAAATTACCTCCCTTAAGCCTATCGGAATATCAAAAATACGTATATAAACAAAACGTGTTCCTTGCATAAGTGATAATAAAGCGCGTGCCCGTGCCACTCGTCCTCCAAATACTTATTAAATATAGTACAACGTATCTACAATCATTGCGACTAACTCAAACCTCAGTAAATAAGTAACCAGGAAAAATATACGTTTAGGTAATTAATGTATAAAACATACATATAAAAATGTACATGTTTCCTGTCTGCCGAACCCGATCCATGGACTATAGCCACAAGAGGTTCCTATGTACCTATGTAGCCGGATTGCGCCCTCAGAGCGCCCAACACCGACACAGATCACGCTACTCTCCGGTCAAACACAATACTACATAGGACTGCTGCCTTTGTCACCATATTATCAGAATCATTAACGTGCAAAATGGAAACTTTCAACTGTCCCTTCACTTCATACATAAGGCTTATTATGATCGTTTATCGGAGTAACGGTGATTTCGATATCCGAGCCTTAAAAAGGTAGAATTACCGAAATTCCCGTTCTTACACGTTGTAGCATGGATCGGGTATTGAACACGATACACGTGTGTATTAGCACCCTACTGTAGTCCCGGCGGGGTGCTCGTTATCAACTGCATCAATACACCGGTAAGCAACCAGGGGGATATCATATGAAAAAAGAACTATCATGCATGTTTGATGTGTTAAAGTGTGTCACAAAATTTCCCTAACTGCCGATGTCGGCTATAATTTCGGTATAAACATGCAAAGAAATTAACATATATATAATGTTATTGCCGGTATGTTATTGGACATTTTGTATGTCCAATGTTCATTATTTGTATTAAAATTAAGACGATGCTTATTTGCCAGAAAGCGTTTATTTCAAATTCAAAACAAGCAATACTCATACATAATACCAAAATATAAAACTAACAAAATGACAACACTCTCGCTTAACGCAACGTTCAGTGGCAAGCGCACTTAACAAATTATTGCAACTAATGCAAGCTGTAATTAATATGTGACTACTTGCTATACAACCAGTATCATGCGAAAATTGATCTTATTTAATTGTGGTTCCCTCTTTGAATTTATGTTGCCTGTCGACTTTTAGAATAATGTGTCAGTAAGAAATGTATTGCTTGCTCTACAACCAACATCATGCGAAAATGGATCTTATTTAATTGTAAATCCCTCTTTGAACTTAAGTTGTCAGTCGACTTTTATAATAATGTGTCAGTAATAAATGTTTTTTCTTCAGTTTCACATGTTTTTTTTTAAGAAAATTTAGTGAAAGATGCAAATGTGTCTTATTTATTTTTTTCTGTGTCTTCAATGTATCTTATTTATATGTGACTGCGTGCTAATTTTTTTTCAAGAAATGAAAGATGCAAATGTGTCTTATTTTTATTTTATCCATGTCTTAAATGTGGCTTATTTATATAAGATAAACTGATATACTGCCAGTGTCATGCAAAACGGATCTTATTTCTTAATATCCACATTCACGCTTTGTTCTTTATTAGCACCGTCTTTAATAAGGCTATCTCTATTTAAAGTACAGATTACTGTGAACTTAATAATTGTGCAACGGTGATGTTGATCCATTATCGTTGTTAATTTAAAATGTAGACAACAAGTTAGCAATTAATGAAATCAGTTATTTTGGAAGTAAATCTAATTTTTTCTGTACAGTAGCCAGGTGGATGTGTATTGAGCGGATAAGATAGGGATCACCACAACAGGTTGCTTATACACAGTATAGACTTTCCCTTTTTGATGATTGTGTGCAAATAAACATTAATGCAAAGCCAAAACCCAAACATAATGACATATAGACCCTTTAAGGCGCAATATGGGGGATTGGCGTAAACATGGGTGATTTCGGCTCTTGGCGTACGAATGTAGCAGTACCGAAATCCCCGCTAATTATTTTCCAAAAGAAGTAACCGAATGGGAGATAATACATGTCACTGGTTGCTAATGAAAAAAAAACACTATAATAATTTTGTTGACACTTGAAGGTTTGTACAGCAGGATTTCGGTACCGGCGCGCGTTTAAGTTCTTGTGTAGAATTACCGAAATCCCCAATGAGAGGCAACTTAATGCTGTCAAGAGTGCTTAATAATTAACATTAATATTATTTTTTGCACCTTAACATTCATGTGAAGTCAAAAACCATTCATACCGATGACCTATTGACCCTTTAAGGCGTAAATATGGGGATTTCGGTACTAGGCGGGCGAATGTAGAATTACCAAAATCCCCGCTATAAGTTTAGCTGCACTTTTAGTTTTAGTTTTTTGTGTAAGTAAGCTTTATGCAATATATACAAACTACATAACATCCAATAGCATATAACAGGCACCATATGTATATGAGAAACAACAACAAAATATTTCTTAAACACTAACGTCAAGTATTACTGAACTTTTTGAAAGAACTTTTTTATTTACCACGGCCGGAGTTCATAAAAGCTCATTGGGATAGTCTTAACCTTAGTTCTTCTGCAATTTTCCGATGCTGGTATTTTGCAAAGAAACACTTAACATCTGAGCAATACAAAAAAACATGAAAAAATAAACATACTCAAAATTAAATATTATTTCACGCTTTGAAATTACTATTTTTCAAGATATTCAATATACATGTACATGTACACGGTAGCGGTAAAGTGTATTTGTCTACGACCGGCCGCTCCCGATGTCAGTCGCTGAAATCACGAATAAGACTTAATTATTTTATAAAATGACAACGTTTAACTATTTAAAACTGTTAGTATTTTGTTACAATATAGCGTGTCTTTTTTATTCGAAAGATCATTTTTATAATTAAGGGGTGTCAATAGTCAAAATTATTCCGGAAATCGTATATGAGCCGTCAAGGATCGATTTTGAGATCAATGTACATGTTAAAGGGGATTGGGGCGTAGTGACAATTTCGTTCGAGTGCGCGATCATTTGAGAAGAAATGATGTTGACATCGATTTTTCCTAGTCTTTTATTATTGATTTCTGATAAACTAGCTGCCGTCACGGACATGAACATTAACTGACGAAACCTCTTCGCTACTTTTCGAAAATCTTACAATTGCAAATATCCGCCATCTTGAAAATTAAAATGATCGATTAGCAAATTAAATCACTGCAGTAGCGCATTGTAAACGCTATGTTTACCATATAATATATATATATATATATATATATATATATATATATATATATATATATATATATATATATATATTGCTCATTTGCTAGATTACTGGTGACTGGTTTTAATTTTCTTAAGTCAAACGACATGCATATTTCATTTTATGTGCAAAAGACGTATCTCAATATGTTTTCGGACATTCATTGTCCGATACGATATGGTTCGACGATTTAATTTATTTTTGACGTTGTTAATTACATTGTCATTTTTTTTTATAGAATGACATATGCACATGCATAAAATTCCGCATGTACTCACCAGGAATAACAACTAGAAAACTACAATAAAACAATTAGCAACGGCTCGGGCGGCTGATCTCCCATTCATCCCTGTAAGGAACCTACTTTCTCAGACTCACGGTTTTATTTTCCAGATTGTAAACAATTGACATCCCTGAATAAAAATTAATATCCTCAATTTTGATCTCTAGTGTGCTGACTGAAGGATTGTCCTTGACTGGAACTACTGTCGATAATGTGTATTTGAGATTGAAACACGCCTTTAAAGAACTTTGTGTTTTCTTGTTTTATGCTTTGTTGTTTTTCAAAATATTTTGTCCGCCAAGGACGCAACGATTGATAAAATGAACCAGATTGTGGTCTCTCTAAAGTGCTATGTTTCTACTGTCGTAATTTCTTTTACGAACAACACATTACTGATCGTGGACTTTATTTGATTGTTTAGACTTTGGTACGATGCGATGTCAGTCCATCCGTGAAGATAAATTGCTTTGCGCCCGTTTGTGATCTATTCCCGATACAAAAGTCCATGCGTCACCCGTTAACGATTACATAGGTCCGTTAAGAGCGTCAACACGATCACCAAGATCAAAGCTCTTCGTTACGATACGATACAATTGTGGTACATTGTATATCTATTATATTATAATTTTCGCAAAGTAAACAATAAGTATGATTTCATATCACGTAGGTTTTATCGTCTTTTTTTCTGTGAATATGCTGTCAGATAGGCCATCAATACGAAAAACCAAAATTAATTGTACACACAATACCATACCATACCATACCATACCATACTATACTATAATATACTATAATATTATATAATATAATATAATATAGTGTCTCCATCGTGGATATATGTTTGGTGTAATTATTTTTACGCCTGCGCAGGTACTTCGTTAAATTAGTGCATTTTCATCATATGCACAGTGTCACCGTAAACTATGTACCGTAGACGTGCCGCGTCTGGAAAAGGTTATAAGTGACTGTATTGTTGGGTTAAATATTAACGTGTATTTGCAGAAAAGAAACATATTTTAACATAGTCGATTTGCTAAGCCAATTAAAGTGTTATCCAGAAGTATCCAGAAGTATCACTATTGAATTTGTCATCGTTTATTGAATTGATTTGAATTTAATCTATTAAGATTAGTGCAAATCTTTAAAATAATACACCTTTTTGTACCAAAAATCTTAAAACATTCACTATGCACACTTATTAGATATACACATATATAAACGATATAAAATGTAAAATGTTCCATTATTTTATATTTTTCGCATGATATTTATTATGTTCTCGAATTATTGTTTACCAAATCAATTATGTTATGTATATGGTGTGTACTTTTTGGGCTGGAATAATAATTATATCTCATTTCACAATAATCAGAATCAAATCACTTATTGTTTTTTGTTTTTATCCCAATATTAAAACAAAAACGTCTATGATCGAAAAATGAATAGTATAGTGGATAATTTTCACTGTTTTCAGGTTTTTTTCTGAGTGTTCGCTGACTTATTCTGATGAAATCAAATCGACAGCATATGTGATATAAATATTGAGAGGAACAATTGTATTCACCAGACAATGAAATACTGCAACTGTGTATAACGTGGAATAAAAAACTAAAAAACACCTAAACATTCTCTTAGTTCGTGAAGTTGACGCAACATTGAATATGATGACGTCTTTTAAAAGACTGTGAAACTATATGAAGATGGACGATGTGTGTATACATGTTTATCAAATAGAATATTAAATATTTGGCGCTCTTGCATTTTGTGTGTTCCATCATTATATAACGGTTATCCCATTCTATTTGATCTGTGTTAACCGTCAACCGCATTCGGTAATGCATAGCTTATATTAACACAATCAGGAAAGCGTGTTTCGAAAAACATAAATTTTAATACAATATATATATATAGGGAAACTCATATAATTCGCGTAATGTGAAAATAATTATCATGCTATAATTCGACCACGAAACTTGACGTGACTTAATACCGAACAATACGGAATGGAGCTACGCTGGCCGTATATGACATAAGACCCATTTTCGCATATTATCTTATCAATGCTTATATGAATTTGATTGCTATAATCCAATGCGTATTCGACACGGAATTATTGTCAAGGTTTTTCATTTTATCAATATTTATCATATTGCTGACATCAATATCCATACTGTTTTCATTTTCAGTCGAGAAATGATATTAATTGTTATCAAGATTATTTGTATAGTACGGTAGCGTTCTCTACACAAGTGAGATTTATTTGTATTGGTAAATTGCTGTCGTTCTCACCATTCGGACTCGACGATCGGCTCGAATAAAAATGTAAGTCGCTTAAAAGTACAAATTACTCATATTGAGCACGATTATTATTGTTTTTATTATTATTATTATTATTATTATTATTATTATTATTATTATTTTATTTATTTTTTTAATTGTTATATAGCTTTTAGAAACTTATACCTAAAAAATCCCATTGGAAAAAAAATCCCATGGGAGAAAAAATCTCATGGAGGAAAAAAATCCGATGGGATTTTTTAATTTTTGTAAAACACGATTTAACGCCTTAAAATCGCGAGAATTGTTCATCATTTGTTAAAATGTAGTGTTTCTGAACGTTACATGAATAAATCTCTAAAAATCAGAAAAAAATCCATTTTCCCATTAAAAAATGGGATTTTTTTTCTATCAACGAAAATTGAACGAAAATAAGCACAAATGCTTTAACAAATCTTAAAATCGATAACTTAGCCTAAACAAACGTGTTTTATTTTTTTTGAAAATCCCATGGGTTTTTTCTCCCATAAAAAAGCTGGAGAAAAATCCCATGGGAGAAACCAAAAATCTCATGGGAAAAAGAAAAATCCCATGGGAATATTCAAAAATCCCATGGGAATCCCAACTTTGCCTATAAAGTTCATAGTGAAGAAAACGCGTTATTTAAGCAAAAATAACCAATTATTAATCACAAGTAAGACTTTTATCTTACACTTTATCACAAATAAGCAAATCTTCAAGAAAAAGGTTACTTAAGTTTGCGAAATTTCGGTTTCGCAAAGTTTTTCCGGTGGCCGTTACAATTGGAAAAAAATCGCTGGGAGCATGCCACATTTTCAACATTCGGCCCATCTGTTTAATAGGCAGTGTGCAGACTGGTTTGCTTTTTCATTCCGTATCTAAATGTTGAATGTTCGTCTTAAATTTTAAAATGCATTATCAATACCAAATGTTTGCTAAATTCTAGCATCATTGTTTTCTCATGTTATTTCATACAAATTCAAGCATTGCCGGATAGTTACGTTGCATATGGAAATGGCTGTCATTAAAATTCAGAAGTGTTTGTCGGATTACACATTTACTTATGCTCATTTGAGAATAAAACAATTCGTTTACAGTTGTGTGTAATTCATTCAACGAGTCTTTGTTTAAACGCTTAAAGTGATGAAAAATGTTTTGACAATATTACGCATGAAATGCACAATTTCCACGAGCACGAGGATTACACCGTTGCCATCATCAGTTTTCTGAGAAACTTGCCACGATTGTACACCGTAGGGTCTGATTAGAATGGTACACGTGTAGCAGTCTTGGACGTAACCCACTCGACCGACGACCGGGTCGATTGATTTTTGCGTCGGTCGAGTGAAAATTCCAAGCCAATTGCCCGATCGGTCGAGTGCTTTTTTCGTGTCCGAACTTAGTAACATGTCCGAAATAGCTTTCTATAGTAAGAGCTTCCTCAGCATTCCAGAAATTTTCGCTCGGTACCGATTGTGCCAGGTATTTTATTTATTGAGTTTGATTGGCTGGTGATGGCGCGACATGAACGATAACTGAAGACAAATCTTCGCTACTTTCCGAAAATCTTACAATGTTCGCCATCTTAAAATATTTTAAGCCATCGATTTGCAAAAACAATTTGCAAAGTCAAGCACTGCACTATCTGCTTAGCATATTGTAGAGCAATATGCTAAAAAAATTATCTATTTATTACGTATTTGCTAGGAAACTTGTTTTCATTGTCTGAAATTTAACGATATGCACATTTTATTTCATGTGCAAAACACGTACATCTTTCGGATATTCTTTTTTGGATACAGTATTTTTTGTCGATTTTAATTTTTTAATTTTTAATTTTCTATGTTCTTTATAACATTTTCTATACAATGACGAATACACATGCGGTGATACGAATGGTCTGATTTATACTTTTATTTATTAACCAGTAATTACAACTAGAAAGACTAAAAAAAGTACAATAAGTTAAGGCTGGTTATCGTGGTTGGGGACGTGCGGGCCCCAGACCTTCAGTCTAATTTGCCGGATTTCACATTTGGGACAATCGACCCCCCTGCTATAGAAGCTTATTCAGAACTGAATCGATAATCTCCTTTGGGTACTCATTGAACAGTGTAGTAAGTTGATCTCTCTAGACTCTATAACTTGTATTATTACGGGATGGAGTGGGTTAGGTCCAAGACTGACATAGTTACAAATGTTACAAAATAATAACTTTAATTCGGGCTACCGGTAGTTAAAATTGATTCGGGCTAGTAAAATTTCCAAGCTGGTAGCCCGATCGGGATATTGCCTCAAAAAAAATAATGCCAAGACTGGTGTAAGTATAACAATACATGTGTTTATAATTTAAATTAACATTAATGGACATGTGTAGTTCAGCAACAGACAAGATAAATTTCCTAAATTGTTGTCCGTGGACAAGTATAGTTTTTTAAGATTTCGCCACCCCTGGACCTCTGCGCTACAAAGTTGTTATTCAGCAAATACAAATATAAAAGTCCACGCCTTCCATGAGGAAAAATGATGCGATACTGTACATGAAGTCTAATTTTGGCATGATTTTCATCTGTACATGAAATACATGAGAAATGTGTGTTTGTTGCTAGAATTTTCTAAACTTTCCGTGAGTAATGAAATCTGAAACTGATTTCGGAGAACACATTTAATTATACGCATTTGAATATACTTCTATTGAATAATGCATTTTGTTATACAAATGGTCATAAATCATAATGTAATAAGTAGGTAAATAAGGTTTTTTGAGATTGCCAAACTATGCATACATATAGGTCTACATGAATGAATGGCCCCCTTGACCCCTAGCCGAATCGGTTACTATTAAAAATTAATCATTTGTTTGCAATCATAATGACAACCCTGACATGCATGATTTACATGATTTACATGCTGGCGAATTCGTCTGTACAGCCTTTTTTGATTTCAGAATTAAATATTTGGTTTATTTAGCAATTTTTGACACATGTTCTTCCTAACTTTTATATATTTTATATAAAAATATCTTTAATAAGTTTTGTACACATTTAATATTTATTAATAAATTTTTGGAAAGATCGTAATCGTATATACTTGCTTTAACACAAAGTTGTATTTGGAAAGGCAACAGCTTGTAAACGTCTTACACTCTTACTTAATGTATGCAGCATATATTGACAGGAGTTGAATCAAGTTGAGTAATTGTCAAGTTTGACTGGTCAACGTACCAATGTTGATGTACATGTACATTTGACCCTTACTAAAGTAAATTCAATTTTATGCAAAAACTAATCAGGGGTGTAAAATTTTGCTTAAAGCTACTTGCCCTGCAGGGCCACCAACTTGTAAAAGTAGGTCGCCCATACCGATTTTGTGGTCTCCCTGCATTTTTCACAGCAAATATGTATAATTCATATTTGTGTTAAAAACAATACAATGGTTTACTTGACAAGCTATTCTAACTATGTATGTAAACATTAACCATGTGTTGATTTGTGTAAATAAACAATATGACCGAAAATATAATCCAACACATTGACCAACTATTAAATTTGGTAAGTCAAAATTGTCACTTATTTTTTAATAAAACTATCCAGTTTGAAACGTATACCTGACGTTTTCTTTTTACCTGCTTGTAAGTCCTTTGCTCTAGCTTTCGTTTGTTTATTTGGTCAGATTTTTTTGTATCACTATCGTTATTATCCTTTCAATTATTCGCTCCTAAAAAGTTACGAATGTCGATTTGTTTCGACGACGACATAATGTGGGAATATAAACGGTGTCCGCATAAACATTACCCCATGCGCACTTCAGACTGGTTTCAGTTCCAGCATATAGCGAGCATTTCTATCGCTTTTAAACGACCGCACAGTCTATTAAAATGGCAACAAGACTAGCACCTGTTACCTAATCAAAGCACTGGCCGATCTAGTTATGCGGAGATTCCATTCGCCCGAGGTTAAAATACGGTCGCCAATGCGAGCGGGCGACCGTTATTTTACACCCCTGCTAATCATTCGATTTTATTTGTTTATACATTATCTTGTTGCTTATTAATTCCTCTTTCAAAAATATATAACTTTTAGTATATTTTCGTTGTTATAAATGGATTTATAGCGAGTTAAACACAAACAGACACATTTTACCCCAGCACTTTAGACAGTTTCGTTTTTGAGTCACGTGACCGTTAGCAATTGATAAGCTTACATCTATTCTATTCTCCTAAGCAAGATGTAATTTATAAAACTATACTCCAAATATAAACGCTACAAATTGGTATAAAGTATGAACATGTCAACCGTAAATCTAGATTCTAATACGGTATGATATTTTCGAAAGTTGAAGTTATAACTCGCCGGGCTGCCCAAATTAGATGAAAACATAATATATATTTATATATCCAAAAACAACGCAACATGGGCTTTCTATTGATATTTAATTTGTAAAAATGGGCTGAGAAATTGGTGTATAATTTAAAAAGGGACGTGAGTGGATACATCAAAATGTATAACATTGGCGCTTCGATGTACACTAATTATAAAAAAATGGTTGGTACGGTCACGTGTCTCAGTATCGACAAGATATTTGCTGATACGGTCCTGTTTCATATCCGTGTCATCTAGAGTCCGTGCTTAATGCAAATATAAAGTTATTATGTTTTAATAAACATGTATACAAATTGTTTACTTTGATTAAATGAATAATAGTGTTTTGCATAATTATGAGTACAATCTTATTAGTACATATTTTAGTGATAATGTAATGATTCAATGTGCAGGGATGGAAACTTACGTTAAACAGTTGATTGCCAACACTGGCAACCATCTTAAGTATTTTGGTTGCCCAGCAAGACTCACGAGCCCAGTACGATGTTTATGTAGTGTCGTATGTATGTAGGACTTCTTTAAAATATAACAAGAGTTCCGCGGTCGGAGATGACCGCATTGAAGCCGGATTTTTGATTTAAATGACAGGAAAGTACCTTTCGTGTTTTTGTCAATGCAATACTTAAATTACTGAAATATATAACATGGAATAAGAACTTTAACATTTTTACCTACCAAAGTTATAAGAACTTTAACATTTTTACATTCAAGGTCACAGTGACCTTGACCTTAGAATGAATGACCTTGAAATGACCAGTGGTCATCTAAGTGTGCTTGCAAACCTTCATGTCAAGTTTGAAGACTCTATGTCCAAGCATACCAAAGTTATAACAATTTTAACATTTTAACATTTAAGGTCACAGTGACCTTGACCTTCAAATGAATGACATTGAAATGACCAGTGGTCATCTTCTAGTACTGGCCAATCTTTATTTCAAGTTTGAAGACTCTAGGTACAAGCATACCAAAGTTATAACATGAAATAAGAACTTTAACATTTTTACATTCAAGGTCACAGTGACCTTGACCTTCAAATGAATGACCTTGAAATGTCCAGTGGTTACTTACTAGTTCTGGCCAACCTTCATGTCAAGTTTCAAGACTCTAGGTCCAAGCATACCAAAGTTATAACAACTTTAACATTTTTATATTGAAGGTCACAGTGACCTTCACCTTCAAATGAATGACCTTGAAATGACCAGTGGTCATCTGTTAATCCTGGCCAACCTTCATGTCAAGTTTGAAGACTCTAGGTCCAAGCATACCAAAGTTATACCATGAAATAAGAACTTTAACATTTTTACATTCAAGGTCACAGTGACCTTGACCTTCAAATGAATGACCTTGAAATGACCAGTGGTTACTAACTAGTTATGGCCAACCTTCATGTCAAGTTTCAAGACTCTAGGTCCAAGCATACCAAAGTTATAAGAACTTTAACATTTTTTATATTGAAGGTCACAGTGACCTTGACCTTCAAATGAATGACCTTGAAATGACCAGTGGTCATCTGTTAATCCTGGCCAACCTTCATGTCAAGTTTGAAGACTCTAGGTCCAAGCATACCAAAGTTATACCATGAAATAAGAACTTTAACATTTTCGAGCACGCCGCCACCCCGCCCGCCCGCCCGCCCCCCCCCCCCCCGCCCGCCCGACAACATCAATCTATAAGCCGAGATTTTTTCGAAAAAAATCCGGCTAATAAAAGATAACTAAACAGCAACATTGCTTAATTGACAAATTAATGATAAACTCACAGTAGCCAATTTCGTTAAATGTTTAATTGCACTGAATTGTTTCAACCTAAAAAACAGCAAGTTGCCCATCTAGACTACAAACTTTTGAATTTGTGTTGCCAAGGACAAAATGTACTGGCCCTGGGCTCATAAGCAACCACTAATTTCCATCCCTGATATGTATGTTTCAGATGGAAAACGAATCTTAAGATTTGCCAAGAGTTAACAACCTTTCCTTTCATAACTTATTATTGTACACAATTTTCATTTAAAATGCCTAATGAATCTTGTGACAAAAAAGACCAAGTCAAGAGTAAAGTTCTTGCTACTTAACAAGAGGACAAAATGAAAGACACATTTACATTCATCTTTGATTGAATTTTTGAACCATAGAAATACCTAAAAAAAATTCCTATGAAATAGGATATTCAAGCATAAAATTCATTGGTATGTCATTTGTATGTCATGTCGCCAAAATTGTAAGAAAAAAAAGAAAATGTTGACTGAATTCTATTTCAGGTGAAAATAGTAACAGCTTGCTTTCTTCTCTCTTTTGGAAGATAACACCAATGAAGGAAAGAAAACTTGTTCGACTTTCTTAAAAAGATGATCCAGCTATGGTAAACTATTTTTCATTATTTTCAAACAAAAGTTTACAGAGCTATAAGCCTATTTATCATATTAATGGTTTCTTGGTAACAGTTACATAAAAAAATTGTACAATAAATATTATTTCTTACAAGCTTTGATCAGTATGTGCCTTTATATTGTTTGGTGAAAGATGTCAATTATCTGGAGAAAAGGTGTAGTAGCTACCTGTAGAACATAAAATTAGATATGTTGATATTTTCAATGGCTGATGATTTCAATTTCTGAACTTTGAACAAGAACAACACATTGTTTATAAATAATTTATTAAAGAAAATAGAAGCAGAATTAATAAGTATTGCCAGTAAACTAACTGAAATGAGTTGGATTAAAAAGGACAATTTTATTGTGTAAATATCCCGATTAAAAGATGCATTTGTATTTGTATTGAAATGTTAACTACGTGTAGTTCAAGAGTTGTGGGTTGATTCTGAAAAACACATACCTCTTTGAAAAAATATGTTCTAAGTTGTTTATCAAAAACAATTGGAAAAACGTGGGAATCATATTAAAAAATATTCCAACAAAATGAAGTTCTATTTTTCAGTTATTTTATATGCAGTGAGTGTCCGTGTACAGGTTCAGTTGTTCAGACTTAAACAACTCAATTTTAACTCCTTCACAAAATATGATACAACCACAATATCTGGTTCTGTAGTTTACAATAAAATGTTTTTATTGCAGTTCAGTCAACCACATCAGATTCAGAGAACAATATGCCAAGTAGTGATGATTCATTCACTGGTATGCTTTATAATTTCAGGGCTTTTTTTCGCAACTTTGGAAACATGAAAAATTGAGAATTCCAGTGTCAATTTACCCCAAATTGGGAAAATATTAGTAAAACTTAATGAATTGATGGATAAATTGTTTTTGATAAATGATTTTATTGGTTATTTCAACATGCAAGTTCTTTATATACACTGGAAGTCTCATATTTTCTAAACTTTTTCAAATCAACCTATTGGGATATTTTGTGTGGGGGATTTGGGAAAAAAAGTTTTACTATTGATAATATTGCTTATAGTGGCTATAAAATCAGCTGAAAAAAAGCCTAAATTCTTTCATTGACACTGAATTATTTATTTTTATAATTTTTCAATTTACAAACAAAGGAACTGCTAAATGAACTTAATTGTGT
Organism: Dreissena polymorpha; assembly: GCF_020536995.1. NCBI lineage: Eukaryota > Metazoa > Mollusca > Bivalvia > Myida > Dreissenidae > Dreissena > Dreissena polymorpha. The sequence goes on along the minus strand of NC_068355.1, from coordinate 85,891,886 downwards.
TTTTTTTGCAAGAATAAAGCATGTCATAACCACTTGTGTCATTGCAGATAGTTTAAAATTTATAAAGAAGTGTGCTTCAAAATTGCTATATTTTAACAGTTTGTATTCATACCGTCCATAATGTTGTGCTGGATTATTTTTAAACACATAAGTAGATGCAAAAAAATAATACACACAGTTGCTTTGAAAAAATATTTTGTCCATTAGGATACAAAAAAAATGAAGATATGTCCTCAGAAATAAAACTAGCGAGCGGAATAAACAAAAATGAATGTATGGTGTGTGTGGGCGTAAAGTGAATGGGTATTCATTCTATAGTTTGTTAAACAGAGTCTTTAACTGATGAGCCAGACCTTTCTTTGGATGATGGAGTTAATACGTTGATAAAGGCACGTGATTCTTCTACGAAAGGTACCAGTAATAATAGATTGTTTTAAATAATTCTTGTAATCAAAGAATATCTGATTTCCAAATCAGTCAAACCCAAAAATCACCGTTGTTTAAAAGAAATTGATCTATTAAGACCCATATTTACTGCAAGTAAATAACCATTGGGATCTATACACTCGATCAGAGCTTCCTTAATTGGACAGAAAGATAATTTTGTGAATCAAGTTATTTTTTTCACCCAATTGGGAACATGTCCGTTGCCATTCGGAATTGTTCGCGCCCTGTAATCAAATTGGGAAAAATCAAGTTGTGAATTGTAACAATTGAAGAATGGCATTTTAATGACTTTGTTTAACTTTTGGCAGCTTTTATTAACACAGAAAAGCTACATAAACTTTTATTCACAGTCTTGAAGCAACAACAACATTAGACCGAAACACAGATTGTTACAGACATAGTTCTCTGCTTTTATCTGCTTTAAATATATCAAGCATGGCATCTTTCTGGGCTGATGAGAGTCCAGACACCCCCAGGCTTCATTGCCTTATCACTAGACTACTGTCATCTTCGACAATTTTTTTTTCCAGTGTTCTGAGGGGAATAGGGGAATAGGTGGACTAAAAAGACGCTTGACTTTTTACGAAGCAAAGATCGCTTAACAAGTTGCTTTTGACTTATCTAGGCTTTAATTTTGTTCTCTAATATATTGCTACTCATGGCGAATATTGTCGGAAGCGTCAGAAAATTCAGACGGGTTTATATTTTGCGATAACATACACGTATTTAATGTGTAAATTTAACGTTAAATGTTTAAACCAGTCAATGATTGAGAAGTAAAATGGGCAGCAAGTTAAAACAGTCTAGAAATACGTCAAGTTGGCGATTTCGGGGATTGTTTACTCGATTTTGTTGTAGTTTTTTTCGGAAATTGGGATGGGTCTGGTTCATTTTGGGAACGGGTCCATAGGTAATTTGGAACAATTCCGTTTACCGTATCTGTCCATAGAAGGAAAAATAACACTAGCTTCTGTCTCTAACATACATAATCTGGCTATTGAAAAGTTTGTAAGATTAAGTTTCTGAAATCTCGACAATGCTGTGTTGACTTGTTATTTATATTTGAATTTGTTAGGCAATGAACAATGACAATTTGCTGAAAAACAATAAGTAACACTAACAAGTACGACTTTGTTTCAGACACTTATGAGAATGAAGCACAGAAGATGTTTTTGGGTAAGAACAATTATATATAATGTTGGAGTGAGCTTGTGATAAGGATATTGTTTGGTATTTTCATTCCGTCCATTATTCTTACTGTCTGAACTGGGGTCTGTCACACTTTTCTTAGCTGTTCTCAGTAACATTGTATGGGATTTCATGAAACTTAAAAATAAATGTCTAGCATACTGCCATGGATAAATATGTGAGTTTGCTATAGATGCATTGTTATCTGAGGCATTAAGATCATGATAAAGCGATAAATCAATTTAATGTTGCACCACTACAGGCAAGTTGCAATGCAATCATGAATGTCTTGTTTGAATTTACTGTTCATCATCTTTTTTTTAGGAATATTTGATGTCCACATTGAAAATCTCATCCCACCTTCGCCAAAAAGAGCATCAAGACTGCTGGACCTTGAACATGTGAAGTTTTTAATGGACTCTTTTCAAACTGGAGTTTTTCAACAACTTACAATCCTGGTGGGAATGGTCCCAGACGATTGTGACCCGTCGAAATTAGAGATTAAAGGTATATATTCGAGCACTATTTTATATATTTTTCTCACCACAGTACAAATTGCACAGTGTGAGTTATTGTGACAAGTCTTTGTTTTTCATCAGATGTGTTTTGGGATTTACCTTGTAATTCCAGAGTTATGCCCCATATGCAAAGTGATAATTATATTGCCAGCTTTATCAGTCTTGTCCTGCAGGATATTATAGACGAAGATATAGACGATGAAATGGTTTCCCGGAAGCGTAGCAAAAAGCGTGCCATCAATACGACATTTCCAGCTGCAACTATAATAGGAACTCAGGCAATATTGTATGTGTTCGTGATATGTTTAGTCTAACTAAAACTTATGTGTAGGATAATGCAATAACGTAGTAGTCAAACTTGCTCAAAGAAACATTCCACTAATAGCAAAGTAGGCCGTTGGTGAATGTCCGCAAAAAATACTGGATAATGATATCATATGGGCGCCAGATTTGATTTTTGACGTGCCAATTTTTTTTCTGGAAATCACCATGGCAGACGAAATCAAGTTAAACAATTGGTAAGGAATGATTCATGTGTATGCAATTTACAATATCTTTTGTTGATTGCCCCATTAATTGAGTGAAACAATAGTTACAAGGATTTATCACATCGTCTTTGGATGTTTCTGTTGAAACTGAAAGTAAATAGAGAAAGAGCGAGGTTCCCGGCCTGCGCGCGCATTTTAATAAGCGAGCGGGGTGACAGCGATTTAATTATGCATAATGAAGCACTTACGTTGCTTTAGAAAATGGCGAGTGATTTACCTTGTCAATATCTATGTACATAGTCGAACTTTCTTTTTTAAGAAGACGTTTTGTCAGAAGATTTTTATTAATTTAGTATGTGTATGCGTTATAATAAACAACGGGTAACTAAAAACAAATAAATAAATAAAACATTGTCATTGACATCGAGCGCCTATGGTTTTGGTATTTAATCACTGATGGAGCATTAACTTGAAGGTTGTTGCTCACACAGTGACACTGGGTCAGGTTGCCACAAACTTAACATCAGTGCAGTCTTATTTTTGTATCAAATTAAATCATTTACATTAACATCATTTTCATTGCGAATCATTACACAAATTACAAAGAAACATTGGCGATATTACAGAGGAACCATGTGGTCAATATCTATAAATTTAAAATAACTTTTTTTCAGGGTAGGTGAAAAAAAAATCTCGAGTGAGGGGCTATGTGGAAGAAGTCGTACCTGCCTATACCGATGAGGAATTCAGAAGAATATTTAGGATGAATCGAACAACATTCTTCCTTCTGGAGCACTTGGAGATTTTACCACAACTACAGCCATTTGGTCATGGTAGAAGAGACCCAATCAGCATCCAGGAACAGTTACTTATTACATTGTGGTATGTCGGAGGAACTGATCCTCAGAGAAAAATAGCTGATCGATTTGGAGTGTCTGAATCTACAGCTGTAGTGTGTAGGGACAAAATTATTTCCGCCTTAATAGGTATGAGACAGAACATAATAAGGTGGCCCAATTCCCAGGAATTGCAAACTGAAGAACAGTTATTTCAAAGGCGTAATGGATTTCCTGGAATAGTTGGTGCGATTGATTGGACACACATACAGATAAAAGCACCGCGAGACCATCCCCAGAGCTATGTAAACAGAAAACACTTATCATTCATTACAACTTCAGTGTGTGTGTAGACACAACATGTTGTTTAGTCATGTTTTTACTGGATATCCCGGAAGTGTTCATGATTCAAGATTACTCCAGTTATCAGATTTATATGAAAGTTGTCCAGATAAATGTGGTAGAAATTATCACATTCTTGGGGATGGAGGGTATCCTTTGCAAAAGTGGCTGTTGACACCATAACGTGACAATGGACACCTTACCCCTGAGCAAAAAAAAATACAACACCTAACATTCTAGTAACAGAGTAGTTATTGAAAGAGCTTTCGCATTATTGAAAGGTCGTTTTAGGAGACTTCACCATCTTGACACTGCATCTATATCTACGGCAGTGAATATCATAGTGGCATGTTGTGTGTTGCACAATTTCTGCATTTTAGAGTATGATGTACTAGAGGAGAACATTGAACAGGACTTGTCAGAATTTGAATGGATTAAACGTTTGCAATCAGCTTACCCACTTGGATTAAATGATAATATTCTAAATGTTGGAAAAATTTCTAAAAATAAATCGATTAATTCATTTTCTCTGTTTAGTAAACGTCTAAGAAATAAACGTTCACATGGCATTAGGAAAAATGGTAACTTAAGGCGTAAATTTAAACGTCTGCTTTCTTTAAATGATTGCTACACAGTATTACAAAATGGGGGTAAACATAAATTACTAAGTGCACTTTGCTCTCTTTCTGTTTCTTCGTTGGCGCATATTGATAAGGAATGTAAACTTATTTTACTTCAATCTGACCCTCTATATGAATGTGCTTGTATTATTGAATCTTTCACTGACTACTATCTTAAACCTTTTATTGAAAATGTACTTAACAAAACTAGAAATCGTATCAAAATTGAGTTTTGTAACAAAGGTCTTGATTTAATTGACCTTCCTAAAATATTCAATGATAAAAATGTACGTCGGTTGATTCCCCCTTATTTCCGCAATACTGAATCACCACTTATTTGCTACAAATATAGTAAACCTGTAAGAAGTATCGTTTTTAATTATAATTCTATTTCCACAGATATAAATGTAATAAGAAATTGTCCTACATTATGTGACTGTACTAGTTCTAAATATATATATGGTCCAGTTGGACATGTTATTACTGGGGACCTTAATTTAATTCAAAATAAAACCTTAGAAATTTGCTACGCAGAGGCCCTAAGTACAGACTGCCTATTCCTGTTGATTTTGATAACTGCATTAAGAATATCGTAACATCCTTACATGATTATTGCACTAAATGGTGCAGGAAGGAAAATGCTGAAATTACTGCACTCAATGATTGGAAAACAAAAATATTTAGTATGGCCATGAATATAATATGTTTTATGATACACATCCTTTGGCCCTACCACATTCACCTAAATTTAATAAACAAAATCTCTGTAAATTGCTTGAAGACTTAAAATCTAAATTCGTCTTAGTTCCTGCTGATAAGGCTGCTAATAATGTTATCATAATATGACGAGTGTTTTATGTTCACACTATTTCACAAGAACTTTCACAAACTACATCATATTGTGAGTACAATAAGCAACCTAATGAAATTATTACCGACCATATTGCCCAATGCATAAAGTTAAATGTAATAGTCAATATTACTGACAAGAAATTGCCATCACTTTACTGGATACCTAAATTACATAAGACGCCATATAAAAGTCGTTTTATCGCTAATTCAGTGTCTTGTACCACCAAACAATTATCAGTGTATCTTACATCTGCATTGAGTGCTATTAGATATCATATAGCTAAATTTTGTAATAAAGTTTATGAAAATAGTAATATTAACCTATTTTGGTCAATAAAAAACACCTTAGAAGTTATTGATAAAATTGAAAATAAAAAATATAAGGTGTCACAGGTAAGTACTTATGATTTTTCGACACTATATACAACGCTTCCTCACGCTTTAATAAAATCCAAACTTGTTTCTTTGATTGAAAAAACTTTTGCTAGAGAGAAATGTTTGTATCTAGCTTTAAACACTAAAACAGCTTTTTTTACTAATCAGATATTAGATAATTACATCATTTGGACTGGTCTTGACTTTTGTGCAGCACTTACTTTTCTTTTGGATAACTTGTTTGTTGAATTTAATGGTAAAATATTTAAACAAATTATTGGCGTTCCTATGGGTACTAATTGTGCGCCACTTATAGCTGACCTTTTTTTATATTGTTATGAAAGCGAATTTATGTTAGAATTATCTAAAACTAAGCAAGTAGATTTGATTAATTGTTTTAACCTTACTAGTAGGTACATTGATGACATACTTAATTTAGAAAATCCATTATTTGAACAATATATTCACAAAATCTACCCAAAAGAACTAGTCTTAAATAGATCGTGTATATCCAATACAGACGCTGCGTATTTAGACTTACATTTAACTATTAATAATAATTTGATCAAAAATAGTTTATATGACAAACGGGACGATTTCAACTTCGAAATTGTGAATTTTCCGTTTCTAGATGGCAACATCCCTAAAGGACCTTCCTATGGTATTTACATTTCGCAGTTGGTACGTTATGCCAGAGCATGTTCGTGTATTAAAGATTTTAATGATCGTAATCTAATATTAACTAAAAAATTGCTAAAACAAGGCTTTTTGTATCATAACCTAAGAAATAAATTTGCTAGATTTTACTCTAAGTATGGTGATTTAATTTCAAAATATAATGTTTCTTTAAAATGGCATTTAAATAATGGAATCTCCCATCCATCATTTTACGGAGATGTTTTGAAGCGTGTCCGCAAATTAAAATATGTTAAACCAAATGTTCATATTAAACTTTTCAATTTAATTAACTTGTTTTTATCAAAAGGATACGATGCTTATGTACTTAAAAACACGTGTTTGATGGTTTTCGATTCACTATATCTTTCTTCCCTTAAAATTTGGAATCATTAGTGATATGATAGGCATTGTTCACTGTTGAATAAAATTGTGTCATTGTGTCGTATGAACAAATCTGCATGAATACTACATTATAGGCATTTTTCACTGTTGAATAAAATTGTGTCATTGTGTCGTATGAACAAATCTGCACGTAAACTACATTTTGACTCAAATCGTACATCAAATCATTTCTGTCTTCAGTTGTCAAAACACCTATATACTGTTTGATTCCAATAATGTCGCTTTAATGGAATTACCATTTTAATTCATTTGCTTCTTAATATTAAATCACCTAAACTTGTTTTATTAGTAGCACAGCCCCATTAATAATTTTATTTAGTACTGCCCTTGGAATTTGTTCACGTCATGTCATTATGGATTTTTGTGACGTCATACGACCGACTTTCCCAGTTGTAATCACATGCATAGGTCATTGGGTTTATAACGTTCCATTTTATTTATATTTTCTCTTTATTTCTATATTTTCTCGGCGTTTCTTGTTTGATTTAATTATTTTTAATTTGTTTAGCAGTCACATAAACAACCAAGCTATGTAATATGGAATTTTTACACCCATTATTGCTGCTTCTTCCTGTATTTGCGCGATGATTATCTGAGATATTAACTATATGATTCTATATTCTCAAATCTTTTCTATAAAGAAGGAATGTAGTTGACAATTGTTAATAGTTTTATTTGATCGTTCGTCAAAAAGTTGTAATTCTGTCACTCTTGTATCTTCAATGCAATTGAGTAATTAAATAGTAATTAAATTGAATGCGTTTAAATTCCCTTTTATTATTGTTTAATTTGAGTTACAATGCTATGACGTTAAATTTTATTTACACTTAAATGTATTATGAATATTGCTGGGCCAAGTGTGAGGTTGAGCGCTCTATAACCAGGTTTAAACCCCCAATGCTTTGCATTGACCGTTTCAAGGCGGTGACCCCAGCTTTATTCATATTTTGTGTTTATGTTGGTTTGTATTGTGCTTTATTGTGCTGTTTTGTACTGTTTGGGTAATTGGTCACTTGCCTTAAATAAAGGACCAACTAATTGTTTTTAATGAAAATTCAATACTGCTCCAGCAGCTGGTGTTTCACTTCTTTATATTAGAAGGCGATGTTGAAAATGCAAATGTTCATAATGACCAGAATAAAGACGGAATCGATAAGAGAAATGTTATTACCCGAAATTTGTTGTAATTACTTGTAAACTCAACAGTGTAGTTATTCTGAATACTTACATTAAAGTGACAACACTAATGAAAACAAAAGTATTTTTGTATAAAGAAATAAATTATGCATTGCTATACTTATTGATATGGGAAAAAGACACATTTCTCTTTTATGAGGATACAAGTTTCACTTATCATCAATAGTCTTACATACTTTGATCATATTCATTCCAAGCAATATTTTTAGTTCAGGCAAATTTGTTTTTTATTTTGGTTGCTTTACTCATCGTGTGAGGGCATCTTTAAAAGCAATGTAAGAAAATTTCAATTATGTTTTTGAAGTTTTGCCATGCATTCTACTTATTTCATTTGTTTAGTTCTGCATTTTTGCCAGTCTTTATTGCTGATGTGGTGCTTCATGTTTACTATGGAATTTTTTTTTTGTCAGACATGTCTGACAAGTTTCATGATGTCTGTGTTTCAAGATAAATGTTGTTACTGTCCAAATGATTGTGTATTTAACTTCTATTGCATTTACAAACAAATGTGCTTCATATAATAGAACTAAAGACAAATTCCTGTAAAATATATTAATTTGAGATTAAAATACTGTTAACAAAATATCAATGCTTGTTGCGTTTTAACCACTTTGTACTAATTAAAGTGTTCAAAACAATGTTTTTCAACGAATGCGTCTAATATTAAATTTGACAAGAAAAATCAAGACCTACAATTTGCAATTTTTTATTGCACTGAACATAATCATTAACACAACAATTGCACTAATAATAAGAGATCAATATTCCAACTGAAACCCAAACATAAAAAAAACTGTCTGCTGAACAACAGACATTTGGGTATGAAAATGAATTAATTCCCTGCCTAGAGCAACAGTTATTCAAATAAACAAAAAGTAACAAGGGCAGTTTGTAGACACACATGCCCCCAAACAGGCTGTCAGTTGTAGTGTCGGCCATTGTATGTGAATATGTTAGATTATCTGGAAATATCCAGAAACCATTCTACTGTTTCTAGTCACTGTGACCTTGACCTTTGACCTAGAAGAAGAAAATTAATAGGGTCATCTGTAAGCCATCACCAATGTCCCTATGAATTTTTCAGATCCCAGGCTTATGCGTTAGTTATCATCCAGAAACCATGTTACTGTTTGGAGTCACTGTGACCTTGACCTTTGACCGGAAAATCATTAGGGGTCGTCTGTCAGACATGATAAATGAACTTATAAACTTTCCGGATCCCAGGCATAAGCGTTTTTGAGTTATCACCCAGAAACTTTTTGGTGGACAGACTGACCGACAGACCGACAGACATATGCAAAACAATATATGCCCTCTTCTTTGAAGGGGGGCATAAAAATAGAAAAACAATTATAATAAACAACACATTAGAAAGGTAATCATCCTGATTTTAACACTAGAAATGATCATTCTTAAAAGCCATAAAAGTTTATTTGAAACTCAAAATACTAGTATGCAAAAGTAGAATTTGGAGAAAATATATTTGCAGTTGCTTCCTACAAACAATATCCCTATAAAAATTGCTAGAAAAAATCAATACACAGACTATTGAAATATTCTCAGGTGTAACTTTGATAAAGGATGGAAAAATGCCCTGTAAAATTGTAAAGAAAGTTGTAAAATAAGAGTTTTCAATAGCATATATAATATTTTTGTGACATTCGATATAGTTTATGAAGAAATCAAAACATAAATCGGGTCAACTATTATGGCTTAAAGTCAAATACTTGGAAAAAAAAACCACAGTAACCAACTGTCATAAAGCTACAAACTGAAAAATAGTCTTTGAATAAGTAAATGTTAATTGCTCAGGTGTGCAAAAATAAAGCACTTGGCAAAAGACAAACTACATATCACACTTGTCGCATCCACTACTGGTGAAAAGTAAATAATGAAAATAAATAAAATCAGATTAAAACTGTACAGAAATCTTTCAAAAATGTCATTTTGAAGAATAAAGACAAGACAAACAGTTCCAAAATATTTAGACATTCAAACACTATTATTGGTATACATTCCTATGATGCCTGTCAGAGAAATGACAGAAATGGTTTGCTTAATTACCCATACAAGTTGTGTAAAATTTTGTATCAACTGCCATGTTTTTAAATTCGTATTGTTGGTAGAAAATCAGAAATACAACTCGAAACTTGTCCTATTTTATGAAAGCATAAGGATTGTATTGTTGATTTAGGAAACATATTTTCATAAAGCGTTTCTCCAAAACTTAACTACTATATTAACCCTTTTCACTCAGAAGCGAAGTGAAAATGGCTATGTGTGAACAGCATAAAACCAGAACAGCCTGCAAGTAACTCGCAGACTGTTCAGGTTTTATGCAGTTTGCTGCTCATCAGTATCTATGGGTTGGAAATGAAGCATACAAATTTGAATCTAGTAAGAAATGTCGTTAATTAAATTTAACTTTCTATGGACTACAAAAGCATCAAAATACGTACCTAAGTGGTAAAGGGTTAATAATAGGAAAACTGTGACAAAACCATGTGGGCACTCAAAAAGCTTGGATAATCAACATCCCTAACTCTGTCCATACATATCACACAATCTGAAAGAAAGAAACACAGGCATGAAAGAAGAGCAAGGCGTATGATAAAAAACAATTTTCAGGTATCACATTGAAGGTTTTTCTTATAATATTAGCTTCATACATTAAATGAATATACTTAAGATATATATATGATATATGATACATAATCTATCACTGTTACTGTATATACAGAAATTTACATGTCTAGTTCTTGTCAAAATTGAAAATTAATGCTTATCGCATTAAAAGTAAATCAATGTTTTGAGAGGGTATTTATTCATTATGAAAAAACATGCAAGTAATTCTAATTGATTCACAACACTCAAATGAAATATAAATTTTGTCATATTCTTGATCAGTTTAGTTTTAAAGCCCTTATTACACTATCTGAAAGTAAAACCTAATTCATTTATGCCTTTTCTTGAAATTGTTTAAAAAACATTTTCAATTACACTTAGTGTTTAATTATTCCTGTTCTTTGTTGGAGCTTGGGGCGCTGATTGCTTTATCGCATCTACTAAACCCATCATGAGCTGCATCCGCTCTTCATGCCTCCTTTCTGTCCTCTCTGCTTCCTCTCTTTCTCTCTGAGCTTGGTCGACAATAAAGCTCTGTAACATCTGCACCATTTGCTGACTACCTGATTTAGACTTAGACTTTTTCACTGGAGGTTTAATATTGTCACTGTCTTCTTCACTACTTGACCTTTTTTTTTGTAAGTTCCATCTGGTCATCTTCCCTACTTTCTTCGACTTGACTGGCAGATGACATTGTTTTTACAGGCGTCATGACGGGATCTTTTGCAAATATCTCGTCCAATTCATTTTCAATCTGGTAGGTCTTAAGACTACTACCTGATTTAGCATTATGTGCTTTAATGTTTTTGTAGGCCCCTAATAGGGTCTTCCACCTTCCACTGACTTGATCAGCTGAAAAATTGTAACCCTTTTCTCTCATTTCTTCCGATATCTTTTCCCACATACTTTTTTTCCTAAGTTTGCCCTGTGAAACTTTTGCCTCAAGCAACTGATAAGACCTAATCAGTAGTTGCGTTTGGGCCTTGTTCAACACCTGGTTATTGTTAGTGTCATTACCTTCTTCAGAAAACACACTTTGTGCTGGACTTTTCTGGTTTGTGACACACGCATGGGTTTTGAAAACATCCATATCTTTGAAGAAACATTCACAGTCTTCACATTGGAACATGGTCTTTGAACTGCTTGTATGTTCAATCTCTTGGACATACTTTCCTGAAGAGAGAGAGAAACTAGCAATGACAATTTTAGTTGTGCGAAAAATAAAGACAATACAGTGCCCCAGATAAACTGCGTATCTGAGTCTTTCACCCTATTAAAATGTTTTAAGAAATACAATTTCATGCGTATTGAAAACTCAACCAAATTGAACTTTACGCAAACTCGTCAAATTTGATGCGTACGATACAATAGCTTCGATCGAAGATGCTTTGCTCATTTACGGTATTTTCTCTTTGTAATTTATTATCGTAACACGGCGACGCTTTCATTCAGCAAGCCCCAGGATGACGTAGCAGGAAAACAGTCAAAGATATTCAAACACCCTGCTTAACTTACTTTAATTGTTAAATAAAGCGTCTGACCAAATTTTTACAACGACAAACATCCGTTTTCAATCTTACTTAATCCATCGCTCATTGTACATGTAGTTGTAAAGCATCTGTACTTCCAATTTATATTACAATGCGAAATAAAAATGTTTTAAAGAGGTCGAAGACATCCGCGATTGTTGCACCAAAATACCAGTCAATCGCAAACTTGTTCGAACCAAAAGAAAACAAGAGCCAATAAGTGCCCAATCATTCGTGTTATCGATTTTGTTTAAATGTTTGACAGTTAAAAAGATGTCAGTTAACATCAGTTTTTTTTTAAGTTTAAAGTTTATATTATGGAATGTTTCAATGATTAAAATTGTTATGAAACATCAATTTATTTAAGTTCATTGAGAAAGTTTACAGTTGTAACCAATGATTACACGTGTGCAGTTTCAACAGAGGTAAAGTAGTAATGATATTATGGTATGCAATTTTATAATTCATTTTATCCTATTTCAAGAATGAAATCGCCCTATTGTTCAAAATCAATAGGTGGGACCCCTATTTCCTAAATAATTATCTGGGGCACTGACAATACTAGAACAATAGGCCCATGAGAGCCTTATTGCTCTACTGGCTCGTGTAGTTAAAGTTTAACCATGTTTTCACTTTTTACTGACTAGAAGACTTAAATCGACATTACGCCATGACAAAAGCTCTTCTGGCGCTTTGTGTCCAGTGTTGCTATAAATTTTTTCTATTGTTTGATAATCAGGATTAATACTTATAAATATGTCTACGTCGTCGATTCACTAAATATTTGTGACTTTGATTTCTTTTCTTTTTACCAAAAAATCATTTGGTACATATCTGTAGATCTAGAACTAATGAAATGGAAATGAAAACAAATCCACCCTGCTAATTGTATGCAACGGATCGAAACTGTTAGGGGACACAGAAATTGTCGACAGTTTATAATCATAATAATATAAATAACACAACGTTAAAGGTCTCAAAATATACAGCAATATAATATATCGTTTATTCAAATATGAGCATACCTTTCTGACACTGGTGGTCTCTTGCAGACTATAATGTGTTAAAGAACACACCGCAATTGCACTTGTATAATATATCTTCGAAGTAGACGGTGACGCCATCTTTGTTCCGACTGTTCCTCCTATTTCGCGGGCACAGATTTTACATGGAACAAGGAACAGCTGTGAATCACATCCAGAACACGGTTACGAGCGCACCCTATATTTTATGACAACAATTTGGACGTGGAGGGTTTATTTAACAGTTAAATATTTTTTAAGCATCGAACAATTCCAAAACGTATTTCGGATTTTGTCTTTGACAAGCATAATTGGGATCTTCCATAGAAATAGAACTATTATAATCGCTTCGATATTCGATTTCGTAAATCGTGTTTATGGTGACAGTGTTAAGCATTCGATGCAATCGCTTACAAAAGATTGATTTAAAATCAAAGAAGATAAACGGATGGAAAAACAGAAAATGGAATTACAAATCTTTGTTATTTTATTATTATTAGAACCGGATTTAAGTTGTCGTCGAGGTATATGTGTCTTTTTCTATAAATTTTGCTGTTTCACAATGTTTGACGAATGTTGTTTAAACACAAATAGAGGCATCAATTTAATGTACAGATGCGTTTCAGTTTCGATCAATATTTGTATTATCCAAATTGTGTGCTATGTGTCATTATAATCATGTTCGATTCTCTCGTTGAGTTGAAGCTCAATTTTATTGATCACCGTTGGCTAAGGCTGAATGTGGACGCCATTTTGTTCAGTAAAAGTCGCGGGATTCCATTCTCTTCTGATATAATAAATTCGGCCCGGCTCAGCGGGCTGATATAGTTTATTTTGGCCCGCTAGATATGAATAACGGCCCTGTCGCGACGTCATTTTGTTACTATTTATAGTAACGATATGTGATATACTGCCATAAAGCACATACAACTATGTTGGGATAGCCTTGGTACTTCCAGAGTTTTGCCCCCTTAATTTATCAAATTTGAAGAGTAGATAAGTAACTTGCATGGACTTACAGTCCCATTACTACTGAAAATGGACGAACATTTTGTATAATATTTCGTAACATAATGTATAATAAACAACGAAACATAGTGTTCATTTTTACATTAGACAATTGCCGAATTTTCAACGCCAGATGTGGTCTGGTAAAATAGATGTTTGTAGATACAAAATTCTCGTTTTTATTATTATTTTGCATATATAATGCCATCTTCATTTTCATATGCTTATATAGTATGGTTTTACCAAGACACTTTTTAACAGTTTTTCTTTGAATTGTTATACCACCACAAACTAAGTTTAGGAGGGGTATATAGGAGTGAGCTTGTCTGTCGGTCTGTCGGTCGGTCGGTCGGTCCGTATTAAGTGTCCGCTCTCTATTTAAGTAGTTTTCATCCTATATTCACCAAACTTGGTCAGAAGTTGTATCTACATGATGTCAAGGCCAAGTTCGAACATGGGCCATGTCGGGTGAAAAACTAGGTCACGGGGTCACTTAGTGCGTTTTAAACATTCAGCATGTTGTCCGCTCTCTATTTCAAGTAGTGTTCATCCGATCTTTACCAAACTTGGTCAGAAGTTGTATCTAAATAATTTTAAGGCCAAGTTTGAACATGGGTTTTGCCGGGTCAAAAACTTGGTCACGGGGTCACTCAGTGCGTTTTAAACATTCAGCATGTTGTCCGCTCTCTAATTCAAGTACTTTTCATCCGATCTTCACCAAACTTGGTCAGAAGTTGTATCTAGATGATGTCTAGGTCAAGTTCGAACATGGGCCTTGCCGGGTCAAAAACTAGGTCACGGAGTCACTTAGTACGTTTTACACATTGAGCATGGTGTCCGCTCTCTATTTCAAGAAGTTTAAATCCGATCTTCACCACACTGGGTCAAAAGTTTTAACTAGATGATGTGTAGGTCAAGTTCGAACATGGGTCATGCCGGGTCAAAAAATAGGTCACGGGTCACTCAGTGTGTTTTAAACCTCACCATGTTGTCCGCTCTCTAATTCAATTAGTTTTTATCCAATCTTCACCAAAATTGGTCAGAAGTTGTATCTAGATGATCTTAAGGCCAAGTTCGAACATGGGCCATGCCGGGTCAAATACTAGGTCACGGGGTCACTCAGTGCGTTTTAAACATTCATCATGTTTTCCGCTCTCTAATTCAAGTAGTTTTCATCCGATCTTCACCAAACTTGGTCAGAAGTTGTAACTAGATGATGTGTAGGTCAAGTTCGAACATGGGCCGTGTCGGGTCAAAAACTAGGTCACGGGGTCACTTAGTGTGTTTTAAACCTCATTATGTTGTCCGCTCTCTTATTCAAGTAGCTTTTATCCAAAACTCACCAAAATTGGTCAGAAGTTGTATTTTGATAATGTCTAGAGCAAGTTTGAATATGGGTCATGCCGGGTCAAAAACAAGGTCACGTGGTCACTTAGGGCGTTTTAAACATCACAATGTTGTCCGCTCTCTAATTTAAGTAGTTTTCATCCAATCTTCACCAAACTTGGTCAGAAGTTTTATCTAGATGATGACTTGGTCAAGTTTGAATATGTCTCATGCCGGGTCAAAAACTAGGTCACGGGGTATCTTAGTGCATTTTAAACCTCACCATGTTGTCGCTCTCTAATTCAAGTAATTTTCATCCAATCCTCACCGAACTTGGTCACAAGTTTTATCTAAATGATCTCTAGGACAAATTTGAACATGGGCCGTTCCGGACCTAAAACTAGGTCACGGTGCGTTTTTTAACATTAACCATGGTGTCCGCTCTCTAATTCAAGTAGTTTACATCCGATCTTCACTAAACTTGGTCAGAAGGTTTATGGAGATGATCTTAAGGCCAAGTTAGAACATGGGCCTTTCTGGGTCAAAAACTAGGTCAAGGGGTCACTAAGTGCGTTTTAAAAATTAAGCATGGTGTTCGCTGTTTTTTGTGAAGACGACATGCAAAATATTATGTGTCAATACGGCATGTTGGAGTATTTGTCACGTCTGTGACAAAGCTCTTGTTTACATTTGAATCAATGAACAGAGGCATCAGTTGGATTGGCATTTGACTACCTGCTAACTTATGAATGATTTTTGAATGATTTGACATTTAATTAATATAAATAAAAACCATTTTTGTGAAAAGTACTTAAGATTTATAGCATAGTTGATGCACATTAAAATTGTCTGCAAAAAGCAATACCAATCCTTTGTTTAAAGCAAGCACGTTGAGAGACATTATTATAGTTTAATCCTTGGCGGGCGGCGGGCGGCATCCACAGCAGTGACCGCTCTCCAATTCAAATAGTTTTCATCCGATCTTCACCAAACTAGGTCAGAAGTTGTGTCTAGACAATATCTAGGTCAAGTTCGAATATGGGTCATGTCGGGTCAAAAACTAAATCACGGGGTCACTTAGTGCATTTCATGGATTAAGCATGGTGTCCGCTCTCTAATTGAAGTAGTGTTCATCTGATCTTCACCAAATTTGGTCAGACGTTGTGTCTAGATGATATGTAAGTCAAGTTCAAATATGGGTCATGCCGGGCCATAAACGAGGTCACAAGGTCACATAGTGCATTTCAAGCATTAAGCATGGTGTCCGCTCTCTAATTGAAGTAGTTTTCATCTGATCTTCACCAAATTTAGTCAGATGTTACATCTCAATGATATCAAGGTAAAGTTCAAAAATGGTTCATGCCGGGTCAATAACTATGTCTCGATGTCAATGTGCATTTCAAGCATAGGTGTCCAAAACCTAAAAAACGGGCGTATCTTGCGACAGTTTGGTACTCTTTGGTTCAAATTTGACTTTTCTGCTGTCCAATTATGTACAACTTTTATATAAGCCCCCATGCTCCATTTTCAGCGGATTAAATATATACATGAATATGCCATAACAGTGTAAATCAAATGATGGGTTATTTTTTTAAACCTACTTTCAAAGCATTCAAATCCGTAAATGGATTGTTGCAGAATCAACCACAAAACTTCCTGTTTTGTCAATAGCAAAGAAGTTGCAATGGTAGAATTATAAATAATTAATTATTTTTGTGTGAGTTATGAATAATACTAATTCTGATTTGGGACAGATGCTCAAAAGCTCATTCAGTACTATGTACTGTGTATGTAAGTTTTTTCTTATTGATTTTCTTTTCTTATTTTCTTATCTTGATTGGTTAACCCCAAACAGTGTTTTAATAAGTATTGTCCCTGTATGTCCTTTATGTACCTTTTAAGGGGTTGTTATATTGGCTTTGTTTTCATTTTTATAATTTCACAAGCATATTGAGGCACCTGTGTCGCGGGACGTTTTTAAAGCCACAGACAATGTAAAACATGTTGATGTTGCATATATTTGAAGTTTATTTTTGATTATTTTTTAGAAAGGAATTTTTGGGATCCAGACCACTTACAATAAAAAGAAAGCAAACTGACCTGGAAGATGATGCCAATGAGGAATGTTCAAACAATTCTGAGGGACTCCTTGTAAGTTAATTATTTACTTTTTTGTGTAACAGAAACTTGAGCAATTAACTAAATAGTATTTGGATTATCTATAATTTACACTGGTGAACTGCAAGTATTAAGAAAGGCCTTGTGTTTGATTGGAAATCAGGTAAATGATGTTAAAATGAAAAAGTATTTGATCTTTTTAATAGCCTGAAAAAGCATTTTGAGAACATTACCTGTGAAACTGGGAAGTTGAGCTTCAATTTTCCTTGTAAGAACAAAAAAGTTTGTTTGCGTGGCAATAAAAAAAATCAGAAATGTGTTGTTGTTTGGAACATGAAACTACTATTGAAATCGGCAGAAAATGGGTCTGCTTATAGATCAATACATTGACGTTTACTTCTAGGAGAAGTACAGCAAGGTAGTTGATGATCTTCAAATGATGAAGGACAAATGTTCCAAACTGGAAACGGAAAACTCAGAATTGAGGCGTCAACTGACAGAGCGTAAGTGCATATACTTCTTATAATATTCTTGAACACTTAATGAATGGATCTTTTTTTATAAATGATAACTATTTCTTGTCTTACAGAGTTTAGAATAATTCACAAAAACTGGTTTAAGACCACTTTGAGTGAACACGCATCTTCTTAGGCTATTCCAGTTGAACATATATCCCACCACTGGACGGCAAAATAAAGAAATTCTGTTGGGGATGGTATTCTTCATAATTTGTTTTTGAAGGGGGTGGGGGCGTAATAACTTATATTTACTTCTGTTGGGGGCATCATTTCTATTTTGCTTCTAACCCTATTTGCCAACTTAAAATGGACTATATGATCATTTAAATACCTTTTCGTGCCAAACGTTTTTTATCACGAACGTTTTGGAGTCCGATAATCACGCGATCAACATGACCGGGTCGGCTGTGAAACGGAACGGCGTGGGTTTTAGTCTACAGTACAGCTCACGCAAAACCAAAAAAGTCCGGGGCTATGCCGCGGACAGATTCTTTAGTTTGCGATGTCTCGCCGCGACCGCAACGAGTATTTACTCGGCATATTGCCGAGTCACTCGGCGATAATTCGCGGAGTCACGCCGCGTCTGTTTCTGCCTCGGCATCGATCTGCGGAGTCACGCCGCGTCTTATCACGCGGCGATTCGCCGAGTATAAAAAAATACAAATAGTCATTGTATACTATAACAAAGGTTAACTAATTTTCAAATTAACGAAAATAAGAAACAGATACAGATAAAACGCTGATATGTTTACTTCTACGCGATTGTGTTAACATTTCGTCAGCTGCTCTCCATGGTGCATACTACATAATATTATTATTAATAATCGTAATATTGTAACGCATAATATAGACAGTAACGAAAAAGATACGTCGTGTTTGATTCAAAATTAATTAAGAGGAAAAGCCACTTGCAAATTGTTCGCGATATAATTGTGTTTAAAAGACCAACGAAACTTTTAACCAAAATCAACTCAACGTTCTCTGCGCTACCAAGTTATAATCCAAAAATCAATACACACACGCTTTCCAGGCGTATAGCGTGATATTGTACATTACCACATAATTTTCGCGCGTTTTTTGTCGGAACAAAAGAAAAACACAAAATATACATGAGGACTGTATATTTGACGCTAGAATTTGTAAACGTCGCGTTAACATAAAAAACAGAAGTGTGTTTCGGATTACAAATAATTATTATTTGGATATTACGCAAACCATTTATATTTGCATTGTATGTGTAATGAATTCAATATGAATTTGTTACAACGCTTAACGTGTCGAACTATATTTTGATATAATATTATTCATGAAAAACCCGATTTCCATTACACCCGGTTGCTATCATCAGTCTCTGGCCACGATTTGTTCGTGGAGGAGTTGACTGTAGGGACCGATTGGTGTGGTAGGTCACGGAGCGTATATTGTCATATAGAGGCCGTGGTTAATTGGTTATTACAGTTAACAGAGATTTTCGCGCTCATGCACCGTTTTTAATGTTATTACACGGTTATCCATAGTCCGTGGCACAGCGTTAAAAAAGCCCTACACCTGCTTTTAAAATCAAAACGGTAGTTCCATAAAATAACTTCTAAAGGGGGTCCAAATAGCAGAAAAAAATATTCTAAAGGGGGTCTTTTTTATTAAAATTAACTTCTAAAGTGGGTTGGTTCATTTTGAAAGTGCCTTCCAGGGGGTGTGATATATGTTTTACTGGAATAGCCCTTATGCCAACCCCATTAATTTGCCTAATATTTCAATGTTTTTAAACCTGAATATGCAGTTTGAGTTATTAGGCATAGACACAAATGTAGAGGCTTCAAGTACCAAATAACCTCATAAAGACCCTGTTTGAGACACCAGTGACAGTTGATCAGATATAAGTTGACATACATTGATACTTGATCATAAGTGAGTTATCCTGATTTATATGTAATAAATATTTATATGCCCCCCCTTCGGAGAAGAGGAGGAATATTGTTTTGCACATGTAGGTCGGTCCGTTTGTTGGTCGGTTTGTCAGTCCATCTGGCAGAGGACCCCTCTTGATTTTCAGGTCACTAGGTCAAGGTCACAGTGGTTCCCGATGATAACTCAAGAATGCTTAGGCCTTGATCATGAAACTTCATTGGTATATTGATCATGACTGGCAGATGACCCGTATTGATTTTCAGGTCACTAGGTCAAAGGTTAAGGTCACAATGGCCTGGCTGCCACTACAATGAACTGCCCTTTGGGGAGCATGCGTGTTTTACAAACAGCACTTGTTTTTACATCGTCTGTTATATATTTCTATTAAATTTTTCTATTTATTCAATTGTCAAATTAATGCTAATAGAAGTATTCTTTTTCACAATTATCATAAGATTTAGACATAAAGAACTGTTTTCGCAATTTATCTTCCGTTTATTGTAGGTTCACCCATTGAAATACATAATTTGGGTATAATTTAAAAAATGTCTCAAATAAAACCATGAATAGTTGTACTATCGATATGAACATTTTTTATGGTCCATTTCTCAGAGACCGTCAAAGACATTTGGTTCAACTTAGGTATTCATGTTTACCAATTAAAAAAGCAACTCAGTTCTCAAGGGCAAATAAGCCTAAATTGAATCATTAGGGACATGAAATAGCGAGTCCAGTAGCCATGGGCCCTAAAACTTGAGCTGGGCTCATAAAGGTAAGAATACACTTGGGAGAATGGGTTAAAACTTTTGTTTGATAACCTGTTCTCATTATTATGGCCCATTTTCATGTTGTTAATTTCATTGTTTATTGACCCTATGGTTAAGGACAATTTCTTTAAAAAATGGAAATAGATATTTGGTCGAAGTCAAGTATTCTTGTTTATTGTCACAAAGTGAACATATTTATCAATGGCAGATAAACCTTGATATTATTGTGTTAAATGTGTGCCCCATTTTGAACATTGAGTGTTGGAGTGTCACAGGTAACATTTACTTTACATGGACAGTTAAAGTTAATACTAATGACTTTCTCTACTCTACCCAACACTCGGACAAGTGTATGACACTGTCTGCAGGTGGCTCATGCTCGCAATCAGTAGTTCATCAAATCAGTTTAGGGTCTTTTATTCTATCTGAAAACAGATTGCTCGAAGTCCAAGGAAAATTCATCAAAGGAGAAAGAAATTGAAGCATTCTGGAGATTTGAAGACGGACGAGAAGAATGGTTGCCGGCCAAATTGATCCGAAAATATGCTAACGGTAATTTTAAACATAAAAAAATATTTTACTAATTATGTACAATTTCCAAGTGAGATGAACAAAATCCCATATGACACTGCCCATGTACAAAAATAAGCTTTAAATACTGTGAAAAAATAATCAGTTGTAAGTTCCCTACCGGTATGCCCAAAGGGAACTATAGGCTTGCCCTCCGTCCGTCAGTCCGTCCGAAAAAACTGGATCCTGCGATTTCTCCAAAAGTACTAAGAATATTTTAATGAAACTTGAAATATATATAGACGGCATGATAGGGATTATGCAATGTATTTTCTTTTTTCTGTATAGTGTCCAATGTGGTTGCTATGACAGCAAATAGACTAGATTATAAGAATCCGGAAAATTGGCTATTACTTGGTTATTTATTTATAGACTGTCTTCATAAATGGACATAACAATATCTTAGGATAACCCTTCAAGTCGACCACACTGAATGTGACCTTCACCAATTAATGACGTTGACAATCAAGTTCAAAATATTAAATTTTGTATTTTGCTCAAATTGGCTATAACTTCGATATTCAATAATGGATTGTCTTCATACTTGAACACAACAAACTTTTAGACAAAACCTTCATTATACTGAAACAGAATTTGACTTTGACCTTCAATTTTAAGATGGATTTTTTTTTGTATTTTGCTAAACCAACGATCAGATTTGATTCATATTTTATCAAAACAACACTGACAATGTTGCTGACAATTTTGTAATGGTATTTTGACCAGTAGGGGAATTTTGCATTGCATGCAATGATAATCTTGTATATATTGTGAAACTCAACATATAAATCCTTTTTGGTATGTTCTTGTCTGTTTGTCAAAAGCTGACAGCATGCATATTTTCAACTAGTTAAGTGTTTGTTTTAAAAACACCTTACTTAAAAGGTACACTTTTAGAATCTTAGTGAAATATATATAAATAAATGGTATATATATATATTTCACTAAGATTCTAAAAGTGTACCTGTCAGCTTTTGACAAACAGACAAGAACACAAAAGAACATAATAAAGAAGTTAGTTATTAATAAAGTCATGTAATATATACAATATATATAATGATAATATATATATATATATATATATATATATATATATATATATATATATATATATATATATATATATATTACATGACTTTAATAATAACTAACTGCTTTATTATACCCCACCACAGGCGTTTGGTATTGCAGTAACGTCTGTCACACTTTTTTGTTGTGCAACTCCTTATTCATTTCTCATTCTCATTCATTAAACATGAAAATACAGAATGATTATCATCAAGAACTGCCATTCATATCGTGAGGGTTGGCGATTGAAATTAATTAGAGGGAGTTATTATTTTGTGTTACTTATCCATATTGCTGTGCAATTTGTTCATAAGCAGTGCATTGTACCATTTCAACTTAAAAAGATATTCATAAATTGCTGTAGTCCATCTTGTTTTGGCATTTTTTCCCCGTTCACTCATTGCACCTATAGCAGGGAATTGTCTTTGTCAGACACCCTTTAATTATGTAAGTGACAATTTAAACATACAAAGACATTTCATATCACACAACAACTGTGTTTGATATTTTAAATTGACAATCTTATTGGTTATTTCTGGCGATGAAAACATGAATGGTATATTTATGCAGTTTCTGTATTTATCCTTTTGTAAGTACCAAACTATAGTTTTCAAGCAAAGCATTGTACATTTGACTCTGCAGTATCAATTGCTATGATTACTAATGCTATAATTTAAAAGACATAATTAATAACCATATGATTATCATATCGCCTGGTTGTATAACAGTGTTAAAATTCTTACATTTCAAGATGTCTTTTATTCAGGAGAGTGTTCAGTCCAGTACTCTGATGAAGTTAGTAGAGTGAGGTCCTCATGGGTGAGAGAGGTGGGACAGATGTAAGGTTATCCTATTGCCACATAAAGAAGCTATACCTATTTTCTCAAGACTGAAAATGTCGTGCACTTTAAATAAATTTTGATATCAATATTTGCAACCAGAGTACATATTAAGGCACTTGATGTTATTTTTCTGAATGATTGAAGTCAGGTTTCTCATACTAAGACATTTCCCTGTCAAGTTACGGAATTAACTTAAATTTAATGGTGTAAAATTTCTGTTTAATAAAAAAATGCATAGATACTTTTTATCAAATTGTGAGACTGATAGCTTCATTTTTTTTTATCCAATCATGCAAATGATGGCCCTTTTTTGAAGTAAAAGAAAAAAAACATGAATGTTAAATCACACTGATGATCATACCAAGTGTAAGCATTATTCTACATATTTTTGTTTAGTTTAATGTTGGAATGGAATAATCCTTAATCGACAGTTTGATTCTCTTTACTGCTCTTTTGTTTATGTGCATTATCCAAAGAATGTTTGAATTCCATTTTGAAATGCTTGATGAGAACTTGTCTTTTCACTTAGGTATATGCTTTTTTCATTATTGGTATTGTTCAGTGGTGGTCATATTTTTCTTATGTCATTTCATTCAGTAGATTTTGGGACTTGTATATAACAGTTTATATGATTAAATGGTTTATGAAATTATTTTATATAAAACTATTTCTTTTGCTATATAAACAAAAGTTAAATAAAGAGATTTTTCTTACTGTTGCAATCTACTTAATATCTTAAAATAACCTGAGATCTTTTAAGAAACTAGACAAAAAATAAGTTCTAATGGTGAACAATTCATATTCAGTCAGCCTTTGTAAGCCAGTGTAACTGTAAATGTGTTCATGTGCATTATTCTAACATTTTTTCGATTTCGGTTTAGAAATGCTTCGTATGAACTTGTCCTCATTTGAAAATGCTTAATTAAAATTGATTTAGTTAATTTGTGATTACCAATTTTTTATTTTGTATGTCCTATATGATGTTTGAGTATTCAGGAGAAGTGTTGTCCTTACAACACATACTAAAATTGTGGCAGAATTGTTGAGTAATGAAAATACAAATTGCAGCAATTGCATATGTTAAAGAACTTTGAATGGTTATAATAGCGGTAAAGATTGTTTTATTTTAATATTTAATTTTTTATAATGACTTCACATGTTGCAAAAAATGTATAGTATTTTTTAATATATTTTTAGAACTAATTTAAGTGTGTCATAAAAATATTGAATCATTCACGCTATTTCATATATATTCTGACCTGCTGACTGGTGGATTGAGTACATAATAGTATACTAGTATAGTTTTTTTATTTTTGGAATTTGCTAATAAATTAAGAACTTATACATTTAAAAGTGGTTTACCTTCCTTTCTTTCAGTGTGATTTTTTCTGTGTGATTATGCATTTCTGGAAGTTTGTACCGCCGGCGTAACATTTTAGAGAATTATCAGTTGTGATTATGATCCTCTGAGAGTTTGTACCGCAAGCGTAACATTTTCAAAGAATTATCTGTTGTGATTATGAACCTTTGGGAGGTTGTACCGCCAGCGTTACATTTTCAGTTAAATTTTAAGGTTTACACATCATTTTGCATGTTCTGTATTTATATTACTTGTATTATAATTTACTATTAATTTAAGAACTTAAACATTTAAAAGTGGTTTACCTTCCTTTTTTTCAGTGTAATTTTTACTATGTAATTATGCATTGCTGGAAGTTGGTACCTTAGGGAGTTTGTACCGCCGGCGTAACATCTTCAAGAATTATTTGTTGTGATTATGATCCTCTGAGAGTTTTGAACCGCCAGAGTAACATTTTCAAAGAATTATTTGTTGTGATTATGAACCTAAGACCTTTAACATTTAAAAGTGGTTTACCTTCCTTTTTTCAGTGTGATTTTTACTGTGTGATTATACATTGCTGGAAGTTGGTACCGCTGACGTAACATTTTCAAACAATTATCTGTCTATGTGATTATGAACCTTAGGGATTTTGTACCGCCAGCGTAACATATTCAAAGAATTATCTGTTGTGATTATCTACCTTATGGAGTTTGTACTGCCGCTGTATCATTTTCAAAGAATTATCTGTCATTGTGATTCTGAGTCTCTCGGAGTTTGTACCGCCGGTGTAACAGTTTCAAAGAATATTCAGTTATATTATGAACCTTTGGGAGGTTGTACCGCCAGCATTTTAGTTTTATTTTTCTGTCAAAGTGATAAGGAATATTGTAAGTTTGTACCGCTAGCATAACATTTAAAATGAACCTTCAGGAGTTTGTACCGCCAGCGTAACATTTTAATTTTTCTGTCACAGTGATTATGAATTTTGTGAGTTTGTACTGCCAGCGTAACAATTTAGTTGAATTATTTATTAATGTTATAATGAACGTTTGGGAGTTTAAACCGCCAGCGTAACATTTAAGTTTGATTTTACTGTTAAAATTGTGATGAAACTTTGAGAGTTTGTACCGCCATTTAAGTTGATTTGCTGATGTGATACTGAACCTTGGTGAGTTTTGACCGCCAGCATTATGTTTTCTGTTAAATTTTTCTGTTGAAGCGAGTACGAAAATTTTAGAATTTGTACCGTCAGCGTAACATTATAAGTTGAATTATGTTTTGATGTGATAATAAACCTTAAGGAGTTTGTAATGCCAGGGTAACACTTTAATCTAATTTTCTGTAGAAGTGATTATGAAACTGTGAGAGGTTGTACTGCCAGCGTAATATTTAAGTTGAATTATGTTTTGATGTGATAATGAACCTTTGGGAGTTTGTACCGCTAGCGTAATATTTCAGTTCAATTTTCCTGTCTGAATGAAAGATGGGTTGTACTGCCAGCGTAACATTTTTTGTACTTTCTTATAAAAAGTGAGAAAAATGTGGGTTTTTTTTAAAGAAATTTTCTTTAAATGACCATTTTAAAAGGGATTCTGTGGAAAATCCCTTTTTAAAATATAATCAGTTGTATAAACTGTTTGCCTAAAGTTTTAAAACGCCTGCATACCAAAATAGTTTAAATAATTCAGGTTGTCTTAGTTAATTCTCTGTCTCTGGTTTCAATGGTTTCCTCGTGCTTCCCGTGTTTCGTCAGCGGTTGTTGAGCAAAGCTATCAAAATGTATGTTCTATAGCGTATATAAAAAAGAGGCTAAGTTCTTTCTTTGAATTTTCACTTCGGCCAAGGAAGGTCAAGCCAGAAGCGATACTGTTCTGCGTTAACCTTATGTGTCTGGTCGTTTATGTCTCTGTAGAAAATAGTTCCCTCTCTGTTCCATGACGATTTCACAATATCGGACTGTTTTTTTCCTTACACAGGCGAACACTTCGGCGTTTGTCCTCGTAAGGTGGTCGTTTACATACACAGGCTTTGGTTTCGTGCGCAGTATTTTCGCTGCCTGCATTATTTGGTTTCTTCTCATTCGTGATACCATTTAACTATTATCGGTCTTTCCTTCTGTGGCTGAAAAGGGCCAAGACGATGACTGATGTCGATGTCGGATTTTGTTAGCTTCAGGTCCGGGATGTGAGCGTTTAAAGTTTGGATGATTTTTTCAGATGTTTCAGTATAGTGCTTTGTTTTGCTGTCTTCGATACCTTCTATCCTTATATTATTTCTTCTGCTGTACTGTTCCATCTCGTTGAAATGGGGCTGATTTGCAAACTCGTTGGACTTCATTGCTTTTTTAAGGCGTTCGTTTTCCATCTTTTGCTCAAGTAGTTTGTCCCCAAGTTCGTTTATTTGCTTGGTATTCTTTGCGTTTTCGAGTTCTTTTTCGAATAGCTCTCCTTCGAGTTTATCCACTCTTTGTATTATTGTAACCAGAAGTTCTTCCTTTAATTGAATAACTATGTCTTTAATTAAGTCTTTTAGATCATTACTGTCTTTTGTAAGGACATTGCTAAGTTTTTCGTTAATGCTTTTAAGTTCTTTTGCGATCTGTATACGTATAAGCATTGTTAACTAAATTAGAATATGTTGGTTTGTGTTAGTCCAACAAATTATGATACCATTTAATACAATGAAAAAGCATTCACATTATGACTTGGTGATTGAGCAGTTTAGAGTTAAGATGTCAAATATAAAGGCATTAAAGCACATTAAAAGCTTTAGCGGGCAAAGTATCCTCACTGGTACACTTATTATTCAATGCCAAATTATACCACCTCCTAGGCTTAATAAAAAGTTCATCATAAGTACACACATTTAAAACCATAACAAAAACATTCCAATATATATTACTAGCACGACAGCAGATACCGGCACGTCGTATCGCGCTACACGTACGTTCCAACACCTGTACACTGGTGTTTAACAAGCCACTGTGCCTTCTATTAAGGCAAGCGTCGTAACCGCTGATAACCTCAGCACCCACTCATGCACGGGTAATCACCCTCCTTTGAATCGAGGGCTTTAAAACAGTTTTAGTCATTAAGGCAAGCGCCTTAATCATAATATAGTTATTTGATAATCGACATTACCTCCCTCGGTTATTCGCACAAGAAGATTTTCAACAAGTAGTCTGATGTGACATGCAGTAGACATAACAAATTACTTATCAACAGTATCACACAGTGACACATTGATTTTATTCAGTCAAATATCAGTTTAGTTATAGTATACAGTCAATATAATTTCTAGTCAGTAGCTGACGATATATTGTGGCCTGCGAGGTGGCGTGTCCCAGGTCCACAGGCCATCCAATTGTAATTCAATTTATTTACACAAGTATCCTAGAGCATATATAGTTTAAACATATGTGCACATTAATCCAAATTAAATAGCTCATACATTTAATCACTTAATATTAATACATTCACATATCGCATTTTCATTCAAAACTAATTTAATACATTATAAAAAAGATAGAAAACCATCTTATATACAACTCGAATACAAATAATTAAAACACTGTCTCAATTGAAATCAAACTTACCTGAATCATTAACATTCGCTCCTTTAATCCAATCATAAATTGACCATGCAAACTAATTAGAAGGTGTTAACCGCGTTCACACCAATATAATTCATATTCTTTTTCGGTTTCGTTACTGTTTTGAAGAATCCGGTATTGTTTTGATTGCTTTAATGTTCGCCGTCCTTATATATTTAACGACATTTAAAACGTTGTCGCTATTACTCATTGTTTCGGTTAACAAAGAATTCCAAATTGCGAAATGACGCTGCATCATGTGCGCAAACTATCCAATCGACTCTCATTGTATTATAAGCAGACAACAAATGTTGACTCTGATCGGGTTATTAGAATACATAGTTACTTTTTACAATCGACATTACCGCAAGTGATGGATGACTGATTAGATCTTTGATTGCACTTTGTTATCGGATTATAAGCACAAGGTCAGCGTGTTTATTCTACGTATGTCTGTCAATAAACCGGGCTACCGCTCTTATAGATTTATAGTAGCCCGGCGGGCTTGAGCTGGAATATTTCAATAGCCCGATAAAAAAAGTAGTTACTATGTGTTGCAAAGGGGATTTTGAAGATTTCTGTTATTGAATGTACTTTTAAGTTGGAAAGAAAATTGCGCATAATAAAAAAGATTTACGATTAAAGCCGGAGCTATCATAATGTTTTGCAGATGTTACTATGAACAAACGACATATAATAGCCTATTTAAGATTCGTTGACTTTTGTCTTTTAGTGAATTAAACGATTGAAAAAGCGGACAAAAGTAATCGTTTCAAGCAGACATAACATCTTTTAATTCGTGAATGTGTTAATATATAAGCGCGCTTGTGGTAGAACATATAATTTGAGACTTATGAGAATTCAGTTATTTGGTTTATTGATTATTATACATTTTATGTTATTTAGGTTATTGACTGCTAATGGAAGTGGTTACTTATAAATTTACATATTTACATGTTTTTATAGAATGTGTATATAATCTGTATACATTTGATTAAGTATTGACTTGAAAAAAAGAAAATTAAAAAGGAACATTATCTATCAAATGTAAGTAATGTGATAATTCATATATCGTGCATTAGCGCCACATCATGTCCGTTGCGCAACTTCTTTGGCATTTGCTCTATCTCTTTTTAAGAAAATATTAAAATAGTCCATTAAATTTGAAAGAAGCCATTTTTTTTTACTCGCAGCAACTTGTATATGTTGACCGAAATCGTTTGATGTCATTCGCGAATTGATCGGGTGGAAATAAACTCGTCACATAGGCGTCGATTTGCGTTCTAAAACTCCACCATGCCACAACTTATAAAGGTCCTCATGTTTCCAAATAGGATGTGATTGTATGTTAATGTACATGTGTGGGAAAAATATTCTTCGCTGATTTTAAAATAATAATATGTTGGATAACTATATAAAACGTATTCCCCAATAATAATTATCCGTGAAATTTCTAAACATCTTGTCCTTAGCGCCATCTTGGAAGCAGCATTTGCTCATTTATTAATGCATTGCAAAAAAGAGGTGGCGCCCATTGTTAACGGCCGTGTTATTTGACATGGTTGATCAAAGTTGATTGTACATATTATTAATGTATAAAAATGTGAAACTGAAGGACAGCATACTTGTTTTGCAATTGCTATATTTTTTTTGTATTCGCAAACTTGTTTCGTCCACTTTAAATTATGTCGCCACTACAAAACAAGCAATTTTGTAGCAATTCATAAAACACAGTCTTAACTTCTTAAACTTCGTTTGCAGCTGTATATTACATATTTGAATAAAAATAAGCAAAATGTTATATCACCTATATTTGTTATATATACATTCTAATTACAGATGGAAAAAACATAGATATATCAGTAACCATATGAGCTTATCTGTCAGGGTGCAGGATCACGTGACTTTATGGGGTTCAAAAATGGATGTTGATGGATGTAAACACACCGGTAATTGTTTATTTTTTCAAATACATGTTTAAAACAATTTTTCTGAAGAATTTTAACTAGTTCATAAAAGAAAGTTTTATGCGGCTTTTGTCGATGTGAAAAACATCGAAATTACTTTACTTAATAAACCTGTGTTTTTGGCCAAAAATAGATGTGTAATGAATTTATATACACTGTTGTTCTGCATGCAACGTGAAAATATGCAAATTTGGGCATTGATTTCAGGCGTATTCAGTAATGTTTTCTTAAATCTTAAGATATCGGCACAAA
Source organism: Dreissena polymorpha (assembly GCF_020536995.1). Lineage (NCBI taxonomy): Eukaryota > Metazoa > Mollusca > Bivalvia > Myida > Dreissenidae > Dreissena > Dreissena polymorpha. The sequence goes on along the minus strand of NC_068355.1, from coordinate 85,861,489 downwards.
CTGTACGAAAAACTGTCTTTTATGCTCTAAATATCTTTGCAAACAAATTTCAATAACGCGAGATTTTCCCAAAAATGAAGTTCTTAACGATGTGCTTTCATTCTGTCCAGCCCGTCTGTAAATACAATGTGAGCCCCGTTGATCATAAACCCTGTTTATACGTCAGTCATTGTCTTTCTGATTGTGTTTCTAATCACAGCCACTATCAGAAGCATGTTAATGATGTTAGTATATTCAGTAGATATATACGAACTTATATGATAATGTATGGCGATACAATACACTTCACATCATTTATTTGCATTTATATTATCATTTATAAAAGAATGGTAACACAATAAGTAATACTAAATCACTGTCATCAACTTACAAGAATATTTACGCGCGCGTGCTTACAATGTGATATTTCTTTTAAAAACCGTGGAATCAATGAATTATGAATTATAAATCATTCAGTGCATGTATGAAAAATTATAATACAGCATAGTATGCACTTTGTTCAATACAACATCTTATAAGAAAAATTTATTAACCTTTAAAAAATGTAACACTGCTTTTTGTACTAGCGTATTATTATACATTTATTATAGAACAATAAGTAACAGCCAATTTATTAATTACACAATAAACAGGAAATCATAGTAATGAATTTATTAAACCGGCTAGTTGATACTGTACACTGTATCCTTTTTCAAACAAGCGTTCACGGATTTATACGGATAATAATAACAATAAGATCTCGAACGAATTTAAGGATCGGGATTCATGCAATACATTTTTAGGCGGATAATATTTAATAAAATTGTGTTTGCAAAAGTTATCGCGATATGTGGTAAACAAGTTTGAGACTATGGCCTATTCCCTTAAGGCCGGGAAACAAAAACACAGGAAGCAAATCAAATTGGTGCAAACGTCCTTTTTATGGCGGTTAAAACATATAATGCAAGAACAAAGAGAAACATTTGCTACAAAATTATGACTTTCCTGTCGTATTTTTTTGAGGTTAGCAGATTCGTGTGATAAAGCATTTGTCAAAGTGTCTATGTAGCGCGAGTGATCTATGATTTTGCATCACCAAAAATATATGACGCGGGCAGATTTTTTTTAAATTATCATAGGTAGGGCTATATGTATTGTGGCGTTACTCGTAACCACAACACAATAATTCCAAACGACGACACAATAAAAACAATTCAGAACAGAGTCTTTTATAAAGTTAATTTAAATTTAATTATGTTTTAATAATAATAATTATAAGATATTATTGAATTTTTATACAAAGTTTCCAAATAATATGATTTCAAAGTCCTTAACAACAATTGTCAGTTTCACATTTATGAATTCAGCAGTAAGTCTAAATGTTCTGCTACAAGCTAATTTTCTGAATAAGCTGAACTGAAGAACATAAAACATGGCCATTTTTTATAGTTCCAACCACAAATTTACTTTGCTAACTTGCTTCTTAATATAATACTTAGTGATCCACCCCATATATATAATATCCTGTTGTAAATATTCTATATTATTGTATAGTATTACATAAAAACTGTCATCTTCGTGTTCGAAGGCAACACTAATCTACACCTTATGTCGATTGCCCAATCCTTTATATATTACAGCATGAAAACTGTCGTGACATTAAATAAATATTTGGTGACTTTAACAGGTGACTTTAACTATTTATCATTAAATTTAGTTCTGTTATTTAATAAAAGTCAAATCCCAACAACTGTGTCTTTCTATCATGGGCAAGTTTGTAATATTTATGCAACCTTGACGATATTTTGAGTTAAGTTTAATACTGTTACATTTTCCATTGATAGTGATCTGCTATCTTTTGTATAGGTTTGTTTTTTATGATATATATTTACCTATTATGTTACAGTATGTTAGAAAAAGGGATACAAATAGCGTTCAATGCTCGTCGCTGGGTGGCGGACTGTTGCCCGTATACTACGTATTAGCAAATCTTGTTAGGCTTTACAATGTTCATTATTTGACATGCCTGGCTTTGAATATGATATAGGAAAAGAAGTATTTTTATTGGTAATTACATGATTATATTCCGAAAACTGGACCTTTTTATGAAATGGTTTATTTTAGTAATCTGTCAGGTACTTTTGCCCGACCTCAAACAAAACCAAAAAATCTTTCAAATGTTGGATTATGTTATTATATAGATAGGCGAGTTTTCCTATTCGGTGATTTAGGAAGTTCCGATAATTTTTTAAAACTTAGTTTAAACGTATTTATGTATGATAGCAATTGTATTATGACATGTTATTACATATACATCGCATATATCGTATCTGAATGGTAAAATGCAATTAGGTATTAATAATTCGTTTGTATATTTGGAATAAACTACGATATGTGAAAAAAGACTAACGTATGGTTGAGATTTAATACGATTTCAAGTTTTGATTTTAAACTTGGTATGCCCTCGTGAATGATATTCAAGCCAATATTTGTTAAACAGATGTTACGTGACTTGGAGGTCGTTGTAATTGTTGGAACTGCTAGTATTGCTATTAAAGGGTACTGAGTCAGGGTCAACATCTTTGCCCGCCGAACAAAGCTTTAATTAGTGGCAACGAGCATGTGCAAATGAATATTTAAATTGTTGTCCAGAGACCAGGAGCCATATCAATCGCAAATGTGAAATTTCATTATTAGGGTTTAAAATAATGAGAAGCATTCGACCCTTTGGGATATGCAACAGCACGAAAGGGAGGGGACGGCTGCAAATATCATGAAGCAATTTATGTAAACTCTCCGTTCAACACTTATGTGCATACATTAGACATAAATTTACATTAAAACGTTCAGAGTCATACCTAACGAACATAAAGCTCTACTTAAATGTTCATAAAATGTGTATGTACAGACACACGCATATGTACCGGTATATGAACATGAATATAGTAAATTGTTCTATCAATATTTTAAAGGGGAAATTAAAACAAAGCTTACCGTGCAAGCAAGGCAGACAAACTATTATCAAAACATGTCACAAGCCTCACACCAGAATTCATTATTTGACAAAGAAAAAATGCATTTAATATAATACGATTTGTTACACTACTTTTCGACTAACAATGTGTACAGAACAGTAGGTATGACATGTAATGGATGCACATGGACATCTGCATTAAGAAATCCGCTTATCAGTGTGCATGACTACGTTATATGTGCACATTAATAAAATGTGACTATTTGGGCGACTTAGCTCACAGTACGTGAGATCACTACTACTCACATAAAGTTGTGGCGCTCACTGAGAGGAAAAATTGTAGAGGACAATCGTTCGAATAATTCAATGAAAAACATATAATGAAAAATATCGGTTGCAAAATCTTCATGGTCAGTTTAAAATACTAAAAATCTTTTTAAATATCTAGTGACAAAATATTGATAAGCAATCACAGAAGCCTTTCGGTAATTCCCACCAAGTCGCACAATATTTTGATTTAACTCGTCTCTGAAACTTGAGCATAAAATACACGTGCACTGTAAAAATGTGCATTTTGTCGCGCACTTGTAAACATTTCGAAAACATAACGTTTTAAATATGTTGACTAAAAATATGTGTAAGAAAAAAGTTGTATTATCGATCGAGCTTGATGTTCAATCAAAGACGGCTTATTGTTTGACTTGCTTTCTCTACTGTTACATTTTTATATGCATATGTCGATAAAAAGACAATTACTTCAACAATGAAAATTACTAATTGTCGTTTTATTATTAATATATAACCTTAAATCATGCGATTCATTAACGATATCATGTGTTCAAATGTATTTTTTTTTTGATAATTGATATTAAAACATCCACTACTTTACGTTCAAATCGTTTACTGTGTTAACAAAATAACCACAATTTCGTTAACGGCGAACTTAATCTTTGCGGCCTGTTTACATTAAACAGTTTCGTTGTCCGATTAATGAAGGTCATGCGGGTTTATCTGAGTGTAGGCATAAACCGGTTGCGTGTGTTAGATAGCACATTGCATATGTTTCTGAAACTTTGATTGATACAGCCAGTACGCAAAACAAAAGATGTTGTCGAAGCTGAGTTATGTATCGCGACCAATGGATCGGCCATATTTGTACACTACGTTTGCTGAGCGTCTTCATCAACTTGCGGAAGCTCAACCTACAAAGGAAGCGTTTGTATTCTACGACTTCCACGGATCCCGGTCCTCTTTGACTCGTAAGCAGCTGCTTGAACAGTCAGTAGCGGTTGGAAAACGTTTTGTTCAACTTGGAGTTAAGAAAGGCACACCGGTTGCGATGAGCATGTACAATTCCTTCGACATGTTGCTGCTGCAGACCGGATTGATGCTAGCAGGCGGTGTTCCTGTTTATTTGAGTACAACACTGAAAGACGGAAGTGATTTAATCGATATGTTGAATGCGATGGAAGTAGAAATTCTGATTATGGATGTACTCAGTAAAGATGCAGTGGCAATCATAGAAAAACTTTTTGACAATAGCTGTCCAACGGTCTCTTTAAAACACATTCTCTACTCGGGTAACATTATCGAGGACCATGCTGGCAAGATTACTAAAATGTATATCAAAGAGTTTCTTGTGAGTCCTGCTCCAGAAGATGTTGTGTTCCCAGATCTTCAACCGGAAGACACATTGGCCCATTTTTGCTCCTCTGGTTCCACGGGAAAACCGAAAGCAATCACGTACACACACTTTGGAATGCTCAACTGGACTGCCCTGACCAATGCTGCATTTGGTATAAAGGACCAAAGTGTTTGGTTCTGCGACAGAACATTCAGTTGGGTGGTGGGATATCCACGGACATATTTTATTGAGGGTACTACGAGGGTTTTCTTTGACATGCGAATGACGGTGTCAGGAAAAGAAGTCAAACGTGTCTTCGATATCATAGAAGCGGAACGATGCGATGTTATATACCTGCCGGGATACTTGCTAAGGGATGTATGCAGTCGTTCTGATTTGTCAGATAAATTAAGATTCGTAAAAAGCTTTGTGTTGTCAGGCGAACGTATTTCTCGTTCAGCGGTGACCGAGTTGCAAAAGATCGCTCCTACAGCTTCACTCCACTCCTACTATGGAACCACAGAGACGGGCGGCACTGCTTCGTATACAATGACGGATCCCTCACAGTGGGAAGATGGCATTATTGGTATGGACCCGTTTATAAATACATGGAAAATAAATTGCTACACACATTTGGTAAGACATTAGATATGCATAATTGTATTTAAAACAAAGCGACTTAAGTATACAAAAATACACTAGCTGCTGGGGATCGTTTCAATAAGATATCGTATCTTAAATATCACGTTATCGTAACTCGAGTAGTTGCGATTGGATTTACGATTATCGTAAACCGTTTCAATAACTCCCTCGTAAATGTCCTCGTAAATCGCTCTCGCAATCTACGATTTCTTTATTGTACATTCGGTTTTCTTTGGGGTTATATTCAAACTGTCAACATCCGGTAGGTTGTTTACACCGTGTTGTTTTCGTAATGTGTTGAGGAAATTTGAGAAAAAGCACATATAACAAAAATTGGACAGAGAGCGAGATGGCTCACACGGGATCAATAGACGATTTATTGCATAAATCAATCTTTCGTACCGTGTTACAGTGGAATAGTGTTGTTTTTCACTGTGTGCAAAGTCCATGAACACACTGGAATTGTTTCTAACGTCGTTGGTGGAAATGGAATTTAGAAATGTCTAATTATCATGCTGAATTATCAACAGCATCATTTCTGTGGAACACTGCGATATGCCTTATATAAGTGTTTCATAGTTATGGTGCTTTTAAAATAGTTCACTATCTGCCAAGATTGGAATGGTACTTGTATACAGGTAAAATAAATAATTGTGCAGTGTTGATTTTACTAACATATTGTAGTGAAATAAGGTCACTTCCAACAGCCTTGCTGTTGGGCCAGCTCTTTAGGGACGCGGTTAAAGTGTCTGACTACCACTCTGGAGGTCGTGGGTTCAATGCCTGGCTTGAGCTCAGTATTTTCACATTAATGGCAACGAGGCAAAAAACGAACTGTGAATGCGGGAATGGGTCTGAGCTGTTTAATGGTTTCTGGGAGGGCCATGCGGATGCAAGACATGCTGTAGCGAGCGTGTCTGGGCCTTGAAACATTAAAAGGGGGAGGAGTGTAGTGAAATAAGGTCACTAAGGCTGTTGGGCTAGCTCTTTAGCGACGCGGTTAGTGTCTGACTACCACTCTGGAGGTCGTGGGTTCAATCCCCGGTTTTGCTCAGTATTTTCACATTAATATCATACACTATCACATATAAATATTTATTTAACTCTTTGTATTAAAGCTTGATTCCTGAAAAAGTATGATGCTTATCAAGACACTGGAGTCTATTTCCCGAGTAGAACCAATACTTTGTGTCATCAGAGCTGATCTTGAGGACCCTCCCTCATTCCTACATTGCCAGTGGGGATCAAAGTGGGACTTTCTGATAAAAGTAGCTAGACAGACACTATAATTATGTAACATTCCAGGGCAACCTTTTTACCCGAGGTATTGTCATAGCCAGCTCGTCACCCGCCGTCTGCCTTCCGCATCGTGTTAAAACTTTGACATTTTGCTCTTAAATCAAAGTGCTTCCACCTGCAACTTTTTAACTTCATATGTAGATGCACCTTGATGAGTTCTACATGCCACACCCATTTTGGGTAACAATGTCTAAGGTCAAGGTCACTGTGACCTTAAAAAAAATCTGACAAGCTTTAATTTATTCAAATGTGCATAGAATCATTGACGATTCTGTAATACATGTAGTTACATATTTAAAACAGTTACAATATGTGTTACTAATTTTTTTGCTTTATAAAACATGGTTTATCTCCATGCACATCCAACTCTCTCAGTCACGCTCCATTGGTCATTGTCGGCTCGGGTACTTCTTACATGTACCTTGGGTACTCTTTAGTGTTCTTAATTGTACCCCGGGTCACTGATTACCCTAAAACGATATTGCTTATCTTCAACAAACTAATTTTTAAAAACAAACTGTATCAACATGCTTTTTGAGTAAGAGTTTTGATAATATAGAGGCCATTGTACAGAAAATTTGACATGAATGTGAACATAATTTAAAAAAAAAAAGCAGACAGCAACCGATTTAGCGTTAATGTTCCCGGGTATGTTTTAGTATATTTACCGTACCCGGGGTACATGAAAGTATACTTAAGAATACCCGCGGTACATGTAAGTAGTACCCGAGCCGTAAATAACCAATCAAGCCTCAGTAACTGTTCATAAATTACAGTCACTGTGTTGCCTTTTAAACTCCAACACAAAAAGGTCTTGACAAATGAAATGTAGCGGTATTTGCACCATATTTGTCTGTGTTTAATGATCATGTAAATAAACTTGACATGCAGAAAAATAATATACTTTTAACATAATTTTTATGTCCCCCACCACTATAGTGGGAGGCATATTGTTTTTGCCGTGTCTGTCTGTTGGTCTGTCTGTCTTTTGGTTTGTTTGCTCCATCTTTAACATTTTGCAATAACTTTTGCAATATTGAAGATAGCAACTTCATATTCGGCATGCATGTGTATCTCATAGAGCTGCACATTTTGAGTGGTGAAATGTCAAGGTCATCCTTCAAGGTCAAAGGTAAAAACAAGAAACCGTCGGATACGGTGATGCTCCCCAAAGGTTTTTTTGTCACAATATTGCACTCTATATTCAGATCAACGGAAACGTCTTGAGGGCACAGTAGTTGGGGGGACAAGAATATTTTTATATAAAATTTCAAAGGGCCATAACTCTGTGAAAAATCATCCGACCAGAACCCGCTGATAATATGCACATCTCCTTTTGGTAACTGAAGCTTCCTATAAAGTTTCATTGAATTTCGGTCATTAGTTGCTGAGAAATAGCCCGGACAAGAATTACACTATATGTACAGTTAATGGAAAATCTCAACGGGCAATAACTCTGTGAAAAATCATCAGACCAGAACCCACTGATAATATGCACCTCTCCTCTTGGTTGTGAAGCTTCCCATAAAGTTTCATTGAATTCCAGTCTTTAACTGCTGAGAAATAGCCCGGACAAGAATGTCACTATATGTACAGTTAATGTAAAATTTCAAAGGGCCATAACTCTGTGAAAAATCATCCGACCAGAACCCGCTGATAATATGCACATCTCCTCTTGGTTGTGAAGCTTCCCATAAAGTTTCATTGAATTCCGGTCATTAGTTGCTGAGAAATAGCCCGGACAAAAATTGTGGACGGACACACGGAAGGACGGACGTATGGACAGACGAAGCGGCGACTATATGCTCCCCCCAAATTTTTTGGGGGAAGCATAAAAAATCAAAGTGGCGCAGAAGGGGACATAATGTTTCCGACAAACACATTTCTTGTTTTTCCTGCATGTTTCCTGCATACATTCATTTTTGTGTATTAAAAAAATTATTTCTCCTTGTGAAAAATGCACTTCATCAGAAAATAAGTAGGTAACCATTAGTGCATTTTAATTGTGTTTTAATTATATTTTCAAATAATTTAATTAACTTTTTGGAATAAACAAAACTGAAAAAGTACACACAAGTGTATTAAATTTGCATTAACCCTTTCAGTGCTGGAACCGAATTTTGAAGGCCTTTGCAAACAGTTTAGATCCAGATGAGACGCCACAAAACGTGGCGTCTCATCTGGATCCAAACTGTTTGCTATTCTGAAAGTAATCTTTGAAAAAAATGAAGAAAATGCTTATTTTAAAAATTCAGCAGTCGACATTTTAGCAGACGACAAATTTCCTAGCATGCAAAGGGTTAATTACATTTTCATATACATACATGTACCAACGCCTATTTATGAGCAGTAGTCCTAAAATGGTTTACTTATGGTTGAAAAATGCATTTTGTATTGCTATTTTTTCAAAATATAGCTACCCATCCAGTTCAATATACAGCTGTAATGGTAAATTATACACAGTGACAGTAAGTGAGGTTGGAATATAACATATTTTCAACAATTATAATGTGCTTTTTTCCCTATTGTGTTTATTTATTTGACAAAATTATAAGTAAAAAAGATACTTGCATATACAAATTCATTTCATGCTCTGAATGTATTTTTGTTAAATTCTGTGTATACTTTTTGTATTATTAGTACTTTTCTAATGTTTAACAGTGATGGTATTTTTTTTATTTTCATTGTATTTTTAAACTGTGTGCAGGTACACATCCACAGGGTTTCATTTTTTTAGGATTTAAGAAAAAATCAAATTAAACACCCAGTGAAATCAATTAAAATGATACAATTATATATGCAATAGTGTCTATTTTACTTATATTTTGTACAAATTAATAACAGGTTAAACTGCATGTACTGCAGTGTTGAAAAAACACTGTTTATTCCCAAATTGATGTCTTATTCCAACTTCACATAACAGTGTGTTCCTAGAGTAATGAAGAGATAATGGAATCTCAAATTGTGTCAAATCATTGTTTCTAATATCTGCATCAGCAGTAACCCTTCTGAAAATCAAATGTGCTTTTTACCAAAATGCACTTAAAAAATTGCATTTTATCTGCACTTGTTTAAGCGAATCATCTGCATTTTCTAAAGAGTACACTTTATTGCATTAATTAATTAGAATCAAATGAAGCTTTTTTTCATGTTCTTTAAATTCGGAAGTGTATTTTTCTTTTCTTTTTTTTATATAAATAATCCACTTTTTCTTAGACAGTGGAGTTTTAAGTACATTTTTTTAATTTATAAAATGTTTAAAGTGTATCTTTTCTAGGTTAGGACATATTTTTACTAAATAGAAACAAAATAACTCATTCTTAAAAGCATTATTAGGTGTTTGCTAAAATTTAAATTAGTAACAAAGTATTTTTTCCATTTGGGCCATACAATCAAAATGTTCACCATGAAAATGCTGACAACTTCAAACATCATTCTTTTTAAGTACAAATGTAAGCGCTTCTTCTGCGTTCTCTGTATTGCAATCCACTTTATAATTTAAAGTGTATTTAATTACATGTTGAACAAAAAGATTGTGAAGTAAGAAGCTAAAGTGACATTATTCAAGAAGCTTCTTCTCTTAAAGATTCACTGACACAACATCCAGTTTAAACAGTTTTAACAACTTTATTCACAACAGCAGTAAATATTTGTAGTGGTTATAACAATGACTCAAAGAAATATTATTTATATGATTTAAAAAAAATCTGACTACATAATTATGTGAAGGATTATTTCAATATCTGTGGAAAATATAGGGATATGGAGTAGCTGTACACACAATTTAAGTGGAACATTTTTAGTACAAATGGGGCATTATTAAGCTAAATGCAGGTCAGAGATAAGCAACTTGGTCAGTGACCTCACAATGACATAATGACCATGAATACATAAGTGCTTTTAATGAAAATATGTAATAGAAACAGTGATATAAGGATGCTGCATGTTAACCATAATTTTATAAACAGCTTATCATTCAAGGTATAGTCGAGCTAAAATTAAATATATATTTTACATTTAAGTTCAAATAAAAAAAAATACACATTTTTTTCTTCAAGAGTTCCTGCTGTGTTCAACTGCATGTGTGTAATTTAACGTATTCAGAATTATGGGTATGAGAGTCCATCCACTGCTCCCAGGCCTTGTGGCAGAATCCAACCTTCATGCAAAGTTTGTTGTTGTACACGGACTGGAAACCTATGGAATGTATCGTGTGTTTCTAATTAACAATACATGATCAAGCATTTATATACATGATTTTATTAACTGTGTTTAAATTTTCATTTATTTACTGTGCTCAAGTCTTCATCATCTATTGATTTTTATTCACATATAGTTAATGTATCAAAAAAACAAAACAAATGAGGAATAAAAAAAGATGAAAAGTAAATAAATTATGATTTTACCATCCCTGTAAAATGAAAAATAATTTTAACTTCAATTATTTGACCCAATATCTATATAAGTAAAGATTTTATCACATGCTATACCCTGTTACACATGTGTAATATACTTTTTAGTCGTTTTCATTGGCTTAGTTTTCGTTTATTGACCAAGCGCATTTTGTTATTTCACCGAAATGACGTTGCAACGTCAAATGATGCCACGAAATGTAAACAACATTTGGGATTTATCATTATGTTTGCGTAAATATTTATTTAATTTGCTCATTTAAAAGCATGTGATAAAAAAGATCTCACACTCGTTGTCATATCATACATGTACATGTACCATATTTTATTAAACTCGTCTAGGAAATTCATTAGTAAGCTCGCCAAAGGCTTGCTTACTTACAAAATTCCTTAACTCGTTTAATAAAATATGGTATGATATGACAACTCATGCCAGATCCTATATGTAAGACATGATGTTTTTAAATAAATAACATTTTTTCTACAACAGTATCAAATCATGATTGAGTAATTGATTATAGAAATAAAGACATTTACCGATCATATATTTGCTGATTGAACTCATGAAGGCATGTCAAATAACGAAAGATGATCTGCTGATTCCATGAAGATCTGCCAGCTTGGAATAGATGTTTCCTTTGGCCCAAAATCTTTAACCGATGTCAGTGATGAGTACCTGTTGGTGTAGTACAATATGAAGAAGTGAATAATACTTCTAATGTAATGAAAATACTATATGTTACTGTTGTGTATGTGTGTTCTAGAACAACAAGATATTTTGATAACTCAGTAACTGATTTGTTATTTCATGATGATCATCACTTTGGTGTTTTGTGGTTGTAGGTTTGATACACATGTAGGCTAACAGTTGCCTAACTGGGCACATTTTACAATCCAACATAATTTATCAATACATGTATCGTTCTGACAGAATATTAAATAAACATAATACAAAGAAAAGGAATAGATTGTAACGAGTTGTATAGCGTTGATAACAAACATTAACCAATAAAAAACAAGGCTCCATTGAGTACTTATCCGAACAAAAAAACTTCCGAAATCACATGCAAATTGCAATGGAGATAAAAGCTTACAGCAAAATTAATCATTGCACAATAATTCGAGCGGCGGAAAGCGCATATATTTCAACTGCTGTTGAACAATATAATTGAATCACACACATAATAAACACATAGGGTTTTCACGTATGATAAATTGAAATTTATTTTGATTTATTTATCCTTTATCGAATATAAACAAAGGGCAGTAACTGACATATTGATTCCAACGTTAAATATTTTGCAGAAAGTAATCAAGGGATAAAAAACAACATGTATACTTCCTCTGTATTGTCGTCGATAAAAAAGACGGAGCCAAAAGCTTCTTATTCGGCGTCTATATGCACAACATACGCGGCGTCCATTTTGGTTTCGACGTAACTACGACTGTTACTTACGTCTCGTAGACTTACGAGAGAATTCTACGATATCGTAAGTTGCGAAAGTTTATTGAAACGCAAAATGGCAAGTTGCGATAATCGCAACTAGTTTACGAGTCGTAACATACTTACGAGAGCTTATTGAAACGGTCCCCAGGTTTATACATAAGCATACTATATTTCTAGGTAATTTTGAATGAATATTATACTCTAGGTTCGCCGTTCCGGGGGGTTGAGATGAAACTAGTGGATGACAATGGGTGTGTAGTACCAAAAGGTGAATCCGGCGAATTGCTTGTCCGCTGTGCATGGCGGTTTAGAGGGTATAAGACCAAAGAATTCGGAGTTGATGACCTAAACTGGTTTCACACCGGCGACGTAGCCTTTCTTCGAGACGACCATCAGTTGGTAATAAACGGCCGTAAAAAGGAACTTATCTCGATTGGGACATCGAAGTTCTTACCTTGGCAAATTGAAGAAGTCCTCCGGAAATGCCCTGGAGTCGCAAATGCTTTTGCTTTCGGTGTGCCCGATCCAAGACTTAAACAGGTTGTGTGCGCATGCGTGGTTTCTAAGTCAGGCGTTCAACTGACGACAGACGACCTTGTTAAATACTGCGATGACACGTTTTTAGACGAGGATCCTGCACTGGTAGTTTGCGGCAAACCCACGTATCACGTAATACTATAAAAAGTGCCCCTGCTAGCCTCAGGTAAAATAAATCGGCTGGAGATTTGTCGGACGGCCATCGACAAACTCGGTCTTTGAACAGATGCATGCTGTTTTTTATATTATTGTTGAAGGTATATTTTTTATGTCACTGATACTGTGCTATGCAGGGTGTATCCGAGAGATAAAACTGTTTTGTGTAGTGTATTATTAATCAACTGTAAATGCCACTGTAACCGGGAACCGTATTGAGAATCTTATGTAACTGTGAATTGATGACGTTGTATCCGGCAAAAATGCAAGCTGGTAATACCACATGAAGATACTAACAATCGGTAATTTGAAGCGTTATTGGGTAGATTACCATGTACACCGGTAATAAGCAATTGTTTCACCAAAACAGCATTTGTACAAAATATCGTATTCAGGAAGCAGTGTGTTTTGTATAATGTTTTATATACCATTTCATGTAAGAGACTATAAATAAGTGAAGTTGTATTTTATTTAAAGCAGAGAAAAAAAGAGTACAACACAATAAAATTATTGCACATTTATTAATTTGTTTTATTTCAATATAATAATTGACATACAAACATAACATATATGTTTCTAAATTTTCGGACACTTTTTAAATATTTTTTCCGTATCTAAATTTTCGAATACGAAAAACAATTAAGTGTCCGAATACCTAGAGTCGTTAGGAATAGGAATGATTATATACCATTTTTGAGTCAATTATTCGTTTATATATAAATCTGCAAGTGTTTATCATGTGCATGTTCTGGAAGTATGAGTGAATGATAAAAAAAATCCCGTATAAGACAATTTACTGGCCTCGTGTTAATATATTTACCGAAAAGAGTATACAATTGATATACACTGCATTACATCAATGAAAATTAATTATTTATTTTCGGTTTCTGATACGGGTTATGTCGTTTTCATACATAGTTTAAGTTTATACAAACCACACGCAAGGGCATGTCAGAAGCTATATACCTCGGCTTACATTGTTTTAGTTATGTATATTAGAGGAGCAATCAAGTTAACTATGATTCATGAGGAATTGTAATATTACGTGTATTTATTTTTTATTTAAATTGTTACATTACCCGTAGTCATTATTAGCAGAAATAAAAGGCACTTTACAACACAGATATGGTTGTACAGATATGGTCAGCAAACAAGCTAAATTTGATGTGAAATTAATTTAAGATGTTGAATCTAACTGTAAGAAATATTATATCGAATTAGCTAAGCAATACTGAATAAAGAAATAAGGAACTGGGTCCTTATTCCTTATTCAAATCAACTAAGGAACAGCGATTTCCTTACACACACACACATTGTATGAACAAAAGAGCAAATAAATCAATGAAAATCATTGTAAATGTAGGTTGGGTATCAAAAATATGAATTGTAGTACATTTATAAATAGTTTTTTTGTGTGTAAAGAGTACCAGTTTGTTTTCGCGGCAAAAAGAAAAACTAACTTTGGAAAAATAGGACTGGTTACCACCAAGACAAATGCTATTTTTTCCGTTAATACGACCTTTAATCGTGTGCCAATGTTGAAGGTCGCCGGATGCACCATCGACATCCAAGATCGAGAAGACGGTGTATTATAATATATGCACTAAATTACATCGAAATGCCTCAATATTTTATTTTATAATTGAAACATAAAAGCCCGTATACTAGCTGTAAAGGTGTGTTTTCTTCTTTGATTTGTTTTATTGTGAATACGCGTTTTCCAGCTCATGCAGACCAACGGTACATTTGGCAACATGCAACCTCGGCACACGATTATTGACACTGGGATCTACAAAACGGCAATGGTCTTAATGGTAAACAGTCCTTCGCCGTTCTTAGCATTACAGTTTTGTATTCACATCGAATGCCAATATGTCGGACAGTATTGTCATCAGTGATCATTGATGTCACAATAAATCCTAGACTGAATCGGAAGAGGCGGTTAAGGTGCCTCTCGTACACTGGAAAGTTTCATAGAGCTGCCTCTGTATTTTGTTGTTGATGTTGTTTAAAACCCAAAGCTCACACTGTTGTACTTGGGTGGTAATATAGATTCCCTATCTCCGAAAGCGCATTTTCTCGCTCTAGGATGCCTATGGTACATTCAATATTGGCGCACGATTACAGGTTGTGAGAACGGTTATTTTTTTCCTTATTCAGCAGCGAAAAAGGCATGGGGTTATCATTTCAAAAGAGAGCAAAGTAGAATTTTACTGCAATACATATTTTATGTTATTCCCAACCTTCATTTACAGTGTTTTTCCTTGATTTATGTGTCTCTTTGTTCTTCATATAATTAATTTGTTTTGTATGACCATACATGTACCAGTAACTTATTCCTTATTCAAACCGAATAAGGAACTAGGATATTAATAAATAAAAAACAAACTAGCAATACACTGTAATTAATATTGTGTATATCCAATTTACATGTACACAGATTTCCTTTGATTTATTTGTCTCGTTGTGTCATTTCGATGTTTAATTTATAGAAAGAGAATTTCGGTTCCTTATTGAGTTGATTAAGAAAAAGGGATCCGGTTCCGTATTGTTTATTCAAACTGAATAAGGAACTGGATACTCATTAGTTAAAACTAAGGAGACATATATTGCAATAAGTATTTTAAATACACAACCTATTTGTATATAATAATTCATTTACATGTATATGTGGATCACTATGGATCAATTTCAATGATGTTAAGGTTAGAAAATGCCAGTTGATTATTCGGCTTGAATAATGAATAAGGAACAGGTTCCTTTTTCCTTAATCAGCGACGAAAAAGGAACTGGACTATAAATGAAAACAAAGATTTGTAAATGTACTAGATTGCTCTTTTATATGACATAAATGTAACATAATGTTATATACTTTGTGTTGTGTTGGTGTGAAGTTTGAATTCGATTTAACAAATATATTGCTATGAAGTGATAGTAATACGAGACTGAATAGTTTATGAATGTCTCACTTTTGTACATTACAACACAATAAAGCAGTTCACAATCAGTATGTATATGCAAAAACGACGATGGTTCTAAAATGATTAAAGTGTTCAACTATTATATGCATAAAAAACGTTCACATCTGTTTGAAAGATATAAATATATATATCGTATACTTCCTTATACCATATGCTCATACCATTAAAAATGGTAATTATGATATATTAGCTGATTTCCTCACCTTGTATAAACTTGCTGCAAGGGGTAGGGCAATTACCATAATATGTATATTGTATATTGTCAACAGTTCTTACACTTTTTCTTGACTCAAGTAAGCGCCTTAGGCCATTTGGCCCTTATTGGTAATACTTTTTATTAACTTCAAATATCCAAGTCGACCATTACTATTTTTGTCATTGTTGATAAATAATTTGTTGAAAAATAAAGATCTTAGAATGTTATTTTGTAGCATTATTCATGTAACCAAGAGGGCTAACGGATTGTATAACCTACAATGTACTTTATCCGTAAAAGAGAACATGTTTCCACTAAACCATTAGCAATAAGCTGATTTACTTTAAAAAAACGCATGAGTACTTCCTAAACTACGAAACAACATAGATGTTTTGTGTTAACCGTTTCGATTTATTCAAATATTACCTACGTTAACGTTGTTCAATACTTGAACAAATCGGTTGACACAAATGGTTACTTTTTTAAATGCAGAAAGAAAATGTATTGTTTCTCACCAAATGTTATATAAATGTATACATACGTTCTCTTTTTAGGGAGCGTAAACACAATGACACATAGAATAAACCCTGCCGTGGGCTATATAAACACACTATCTTGGATGGTTTACAATAGTATTAATAAAGATGGGGATTTCTTATTTCGTAGTTTACGTAAGATTTAAATATCACAAAGATAATATGTATTAAATTTAAAAAAAAAAGAAATTTAGTGATTCCGTTTACGACGTACCTACTCCGAAATTGTGGTAATCGTGCTGTTTGGTGAGCATGTAATGAAGCATGGTGGGTCAGTATCCTTTTGTTCTCATATTTAATGCCTAACGGCAAAACTTTCATCGCCTTCTTTCAATTCTCGAGAAAGCCCAAAGGCGATCAATCGTGCATTGAATTTAGAGTCCAATACAATGTTCTTTGATTGTATATCCATGTGCAATATTGTACCCCTAAGAATAACGTATACAACTTTGTGAAAAAGACCAAACAATTACATATGAAAACATCAATATGAAGGTACAACGGCATACGCTTTTTAGGTATATATAGGTATTTATTCCATTTTCACCGCGACATTGACGGTATAACACGTTGTGGAATATACTTGCCTGTCTTCAACACTGTGGAATATACCTGTCGCGTGCACGGAATACTTTTCAAATGACGTCATGCGATATGCGCTAAAATTAGGACGATATTGTTTGGTTCATTGATCGAATTTTAAGGTAACCCATTGGAAGAAAATGTGCATATTTTGCAGAAAAGTATATATATGACATATTCACCAAAAGAAATGTTGAAATAAAAAATAAAATTACACGATTTTTGTTTTGTTATTTTTTATTTATATTTACTTTACCACTGAATGATTTTTCATAAGAAACACAGTTGAGAAAACTTAAGCTTCAAAATTATACGACCTTCAACCTTTAAATCTAGTCATATGACATAATTTTTCGCCATCCGTATAATGAATCAGCTGATTGATGGTGTCATAAAATGACATACTTATTCCGTCATTTTCCCCAATTATTTTGACGATTTATTATAAACGCGACTTATTTCACATGTTTTCTACATGTACTGTATGTATATCGACATATCTGCATTGTCAATTGATCACATTTTCCTTATTTCGTGTAATATGCATTGTTTATAATCCATGCAAACTTTTACTTTTAACTAAAAAAATAAGAATGTACAGCAAGCCATACACATATCGCACAATTCATAAATAATCTGCAATGTTTGCTTTCCTATTTAATTCACGTTAGGCATAGAGCTGTGTAAAGTATAAGATGGTAAAAATAGCACCACACTGAAATTGGAAACGTCCCATTTTGAACACGGGTATTATCTACTCATTTATCTGTTGTGTATTGGAATGTTTTCCATTCTTTGTGTATTTATTTAAAAAAAATCTTGTACACTAAGGACATTAACCATAGATAAATAAAACATTGTGCAAGTTTAAACATAATTATGTTTGTATGCAGAAATCTGCAAATGCAACCGAGTTTATCAACGGCTATTATTGGATAAACTGCTCCGGTTCATTTGAACAGCAGTAATGTAGAGTACATGACGTAGCGTGTGACGAAAAAGAAAGTTTATTGAGTTCATAAACTCATTTGAATATAGTGATAGGATGGCATAAGGGTCTTTATTTAACTATGCTAAAATAATTATTAAAGACCCTAGATGCAAAATCGTCAATTATTGAGTTAAATGGATTATTAGATTGATTTTAAAGGATAATTAAAGGTAAGATACTAGTTCCAACGTGTTTTGGTTTTTGTTTGTACTTTTGTCGTTCCCTGTTCTCGGGGAAATGATTTTAACATGGGCGCCATTGATGCATCGGATCACACACGGCATACCCATAACATTATTAAAAAAACACGTTCTGCGCGTCCTAAAATTCGTCGTCCGAAGTCGGAAAACGTATTGCCCTGTATATTAAGTCAAATAAAGTGTCAGTCGCTGCAATTGTCTCTTTACTCGTAAAAATTGTCAAGGTCATCGATAGCTAAAGAAACTTCAGCGTACAGTTTATATAGTATTGACAGACCTGTACAAAGTCGCGCCAGTCAAAAATCATAAAAAGCGACATTTAAAGTTATGGTAGCCAGAACTAGGTCCTCGACGGTGTACATGTATGTTGACATCGACATCATTTTGTCAGGAGCAATCGCCGCCATATTGGATTTTGATCATTTTCTTTCGAAAATAAAATTAATTATAGTAAAGTAAAATCTTCTTTTCGCGGTCGTAATGTGTTACAATTCGCATACTGCGTAAAATTAATTCGAGGCATTTTGTGATATTTTTACTTGTTTTACAGTTTGTGTGTGAATTTTATAAATACTATTTTGCGTACCAGAACAAATACATGTATATCACTACGCATGGTTACATTTGTTAGATTTTAAGCGCTTTTAAGACTGAATTAAAATTATTGTTAAGGTTATTAGATCTATTTATGTTACATGTCACGTCGAAAAAAATCAAATGGGATAAATAGAATACTAGGATTAGCGTTGAATACAGAGAAGGTTATGTCGCTCGGCTCGAACACCGAAAGCGCTCGCCAAGGCTCGCGCTCCCGGCGTTCTAAGACTCGCAACATAAACTTCTCTGTATTTAACGCTAACCTAGTATTCTCTCTATATATATATTATAGAGCATCGGTATAAACTTGATTCCTTAAATGTATTTAACAGATTTATACGTCTATAAATCGTTATTGAATCTAAGAAGGCATAATCAATTTAAATTAAAATAAAATGTATGTTTACTTTAATTTGCTTCATATGTATGACTAGATGTATGAAAACAAATATATATATATATATATATATATATATATTATTTTTTTATATATATATTCGTAAAGGTTTTCTACAGGTATTATACTCTTTTTAAACAAATAAGTATTTTTTCAGGAAAGTGCAACCGCGCGTTTAAACGGTTAGAAAAATGTCGGATTAGTGTGGGGATTTCATAGTACAAACGCGCGTTTGCACTTTTCTGAAAAAATACTTATTTCTTTAAAAAGATAATGATACTTATAGAAAACTCTCCCGAATAAGCGGGCTCTTTATTCCATAACAAATGGTGAAATATTTAAAAAGACATAATTATACATGTTAATTGGGTCGCGCTTTATTCTCCTAACACAGATCTTAAAAAGTCACGTGGTATAGGCACCGTGATATTCTTTACATAACAATTAACCCGACAAATATCACAGAAGACCGACCTCGAAATTTGATTTCTAGAATTCAATGTTTTAAAATACAAGTGCCTGATGTGCTTTTGCTCAGCATGACGTCGCAATACAAAGATATTTTCAAATCACCTAGTAGAAGTTAACCACTTTTTTAATAATTAAAAATACCCACTAAACTTAACAAATAGACATAAATATCTCCGCACAATTTTCTGAACACACATTATATAACAAGATACTTAAAGATTAATTCTAAAAAAACGAGAACACAATGTACTCGTAAAAACCAATATTATTAAAAAGAAAGATAGAAAAGAGTATAAAATAGTATACAACACTATTTCACAAAACGTTCTTACCGTCGCTTTCATTTCAATATGGTGAATTCAAAATCTCGAACTATACAACGAAATTTTACCTTTTTAGAGAGAGAGATAGACAGTGAGAGAGAGGGTGGGAGGGGTATAGGGAGAGAGGGAGAGAGGAGGGAGGGAGAAGGAGGGAGATTAATAATACAATTAATGTTTCATTACATAACAGAACAACTCTAAGTTGAAGTCTTGAACTTTTGTCGGACAGAAATAACAATATACTATAATAATCTTGTCATTAGCTGAGATCTGATAAAATGAAGAGTTTTGTTATTAATCGTTTCCTTTTCTGTAAATTCAGTTAACGCACACTATATACACTTTATCAATCATTTAAAAGTGCTATGGTTATAAAATATCATGAAAGTGAAAATAATACGCGTTCGTGTAATTATTGTCGCAATATTAAAGCTTTTAACTAATGAATAACTGCATATGGACTCAACTTCATTTTACTAAATATGCGTTTGTGAATTGTTCTTATGATATACCTTGTTTAAAATTGTTTATTCATATGAATTGTTTGATGCTGCAAAGGTCAATGCTTGTTTTTGTTTGTTTTATTCAAAGGTGTTAGGTTATTAAACGGCGATATTGCCTAAGACCCGGCCAGTTAGACAGCATAGTCCTGCTTTAACCTCTCTCTATACAATACAGTAAACAAGAAAATTTACAACTTAATAAAAAAAAGTAAGCACAATCTATCGAAGTCTATGCAATAAATGCCCGTACATTGCTATTTGTATTAGATAATTTTAATTTATACAGTCATATCGGATCATCGGAGAGAGAGAGAAAGAAAGAGAGAGAGAGAGAGAGAGCGAGAGAGAGAGAGAGAGAGAGAGAGAGAGAGAGAGAGAGAGAGAGAGAGAGAGAGAGAGAGAGAGAGAGAGAGAGAGAGAGAGAGAATTACAACATTACTACACATACATTAGAAAGCGGATGTTAAACGTCTTAACTGTTGTTGTTTTAAATATAATATTATCCAAATCATTAATTGCACATAAAATGCTTTTGCTTCTGGGGTAACACGTGATATATTGTTCAAGTGCGAGCTCTTGTGCAAATATATCAAATCCAGTAGCTATCGCAGAATCATCGTGAATTCTGGCATTATGAGAATACTAATAACAATTATTCTCGAACCGGATATATACTGAAACCAGTTCTGATGGTGTATACTCGCGAGCCCTAGAAAAGCTAATGTTTGGATAGCCACATTTTAGAAATCGCATGATTTTTAACATAGCTTATGGTAAATGCTTTCTTGATAACAATTGTTCCCTGGGCATGTCTGCAAGAGTCATGAAAATGTAACTATACTACGAAAAAGCTTTTTGAAACGTGTGCAAAATTTACCTTTTTTGATGTTGTGACATGTAGCGGAAGATATGTCTGCTGCGAAATCAAGCGTTACAAACGCAATATATAACGTTATGATGCTTTGCGGCATTTAACATTCGCTGAAACATTACATTAGCTGAATAATTAAGTGTCATGCTAGCGACAGTTTATTTCAAATGTGCCATTTAGATTCGGTGTGGAATTTCACGTTTACATTTTTTCTATGTATCAATCTAATACGTGTTGTGTAATAAAATATATTTAATGTTTTAATGTGTTTATATTTTTTTCTAAAAAAATAAACAGCATTATCTTATAAGGTATTATTCTAGACACCTATTCAACAAAAATATTTGTAATTTGGTAAAGAAAACTGCATTATAAGCGTAAATGCAATGTTTATGAGTATCGTAGCATTCGCCATACTTATTGTCTTTTAACAAATTCAATATATAAACAAAACAAACACAAAGAGATAACTTACATTATATTGAACGGTCGCGTAAACACATAATTATATTTCAAAATAGAAAACCTAAACCCAAAACAAACAAAAAGCTTGATATAACACAATGACTTAACACTCTTTCAACGTTTAAAATCAGTGACACGAATACAATATTAAGTGTGCAATTTATTACCACTGAACCGTGAATATTTACACCTAACCACATACTTCTAGACTTAAAGTTACTTGCATATTTTAAAATAAAGAAGAAATACTTGCTACTTGTAGAATATAATAATGTTTGCGTTAAATGTTGTGCATGTATTTAAATACATTTAAGGGTTAAAGATCAAGGCAGTTATGTTTTGTTTTACTTCAAGATATTATTCGTTTACCTTATTTTATACCACCCTTTGTTTGTTTATTGTAGATTTTAAGTGCATTTGTTCTGTGAATGTTGGGATATAATAATGATAGTTTCTCATAATTATATCTTGCAAAGACTAAAGTAATAATTTCTGTAAGATTAATGGAAATCGAAAATAAAAACTAAATATATATAATGTTGTTAAAAGATCATAACTTAATAGTAATTTGTATATAAACTTTTTTTTGTATATTTTCATATATAGAAACCAAATGCAAAATCCCAGTTTCTAAGAAAAGGAACATACCAATATTGGGTTTCCACAATTTCTTTGTTTGTTTAAACGTACAGTGGAGAAATCGATACTAGAACAGTGAATGCGCATAGGCAATAGCGTTATGTGTGTAATCCGGCCAGAATTTACTCGAACACAATGGGGTTTGAACCCGAAACCTTCCGTTCAAAATCAAACGAACAATCTACTGCGTCGCAATAGAGTTAGGTCATATAGCAAGTCAGAATAAGTTCTCTCTTTACCGAACCTCACTTCACCCACCCCCTCCAATTCCGAAATTCTTCCATGAATTTCCTACTGCCACTACATCCGAGGGACTTCGGACACAAATTGTGTTTTTTTATGTTTGGCGTCCATGTACCCCAGCAAGAAAATTCCCGACCGCAATTGGGATGGAAACCAAGGCCTTCCGGTTAAAAATCAGGCAGACACTCTACAGCGCGGCTATCAAGGCAGGCAGACACTCTACAGCGCGGCTATCAAGGCAGGCAGACACTCTACAGCGCGGCTATCAAGGCAGGCAGACACTCTACAGCGCGGCTATCAAGGTTGGATCATATTGTAAAGCAGTATAAGTTTTCATTTTACTGGACCCTTCTACATGTGTTAAAGCATAACTCATTTCAGAGTTATCAACACATCATTGTAGTGTTACGCAATATATTTATGTTATTGAATGTTATTTGCGGAACTTTACCAACAGAAGTTTATAAATAATACTTTTATTTGAAGTGTTATTTTCTGATAGCGTAAATGTGAGATGCCAATACTATCTTAAGTATGCATTAGAAGCTTCTGACAAGAGAGTCAAAAACAATACTCCTTATCATTAATGAAGGATCGTTTAAAATGTGTTTTCTCCAGCTGGTGAAGATAGATTTTCACTTCATGTTCATGTTGAAAACGTCGAAAGGTATTGTTGTTACTATACTTCACGTGCGCACCATGCATATATACTCTTAGCAATACAAACGAACAGCAGAGTACATATTATAAGGTTTGACAAGTCACGTACACGATCAAGATGTGTATTTAAACATTAAGCATGATTCTATACTAATTTGAATGCCGATGGTGTTTACAGACTCTTCCAGTTTGTTCTTAATAGGTATGCTTTGGTTTCCACGTAGAAGATCATTAAGGAAATTAAAAAAGCAAATACACTAGTTAAACATGGGTACACGATTAATTTTTAATTTAATGTGATTCAACTCATAGTTCTAAACAACACGGCAGCATAATAAGTGAAGAAGAAATAAATGTCGGTTTAAATATCAAAGATAACAATATTTGCCACACAATGATAACATGTGTTACAAGCCCATGTAAACAAAATAGGCAATATTCATGTATCCTCAAGGTATAGCATTTAAATTTTCATTGCATATATCATATACATAACACTGTGATATTTATATTACAATCACATACTAAAGCATGACCATATACGGTATAAACGGTAATCGGGTAATATTATAATATAATTTACATTAGACTGTGATATATCTGATAGTCACATACTTATTCATGACCATATACGGTACAAACGGAAATAGGGTAAAGTGATAAAACTATCAACACAAATCACATAGTTAAAACTGTGCTTATATACAACCAGATTGCATCAAATTACAAGACATCAACAGCGTATCAATTTTTGTAATCTTTAAGTACAGTTTCATTGTTTAAATACACAACTATAATACCTAAATTACAGACACAATGCTTCTTAGTTTCTTAAACGAATGTTTACTTGAAGAACTAGTTTTCACAATTATATACACACAAGTCAATAATTGTCAGTTCTATTCACTTTAAGTATCAAGATCAATACTGTGCTATGAGAGCACTTAAATTGGCTGGGATCAAATGTCAGCGTTTTTAATCGCGACATGTTAGCGCGGTCTTTTAATCATGCAATATTAATGGTTTTGCTATAAAATCTAACCGAATATGCATGAATATGTTTGGAAAAGATCTGGAAAAACGCCACTTTAATACCCAATGCTGACAACTTATTTATTAAAATAAACAGACGCAACGGTCGGCATACGATTAGGACACTAATTTCTAGTGGACCAGTTTCAATATGAATTATCCATAAGTAACCCAGATATAACATGCTGCGCCCGAAGTCTTCTCTCAATGTTTCATCATGTGAAGTACTAAGCACATATGATGCAGGGGACCGTTTCAATAAGCTCTCGTAAGTATGTTACGACTCGTAAACCAGTTGCGATAATCGCAACTTGCCATTTTGCGTTTCAATAAACTTTCGCAACTTACGATATCGTAGAATTCTCTCGTAAGTCTACGAGACGTAAGTAGCAGTCGTACGTTGTAACGTCGAAACCAAAATGGACGCCGCGTAAGTTGTCCTGGTGCATAAGATTTTAAAAATGTATTTTAAATGATAAGTATTGGTATCAGTTTAAAGGTACATGTGTAAGTCACAGGGCAAAAGGCCTGATTTGTGCATTTCTTTGTATGTTGGTGGTTGCCAGCCTCAATAGTAGGGCATGGTGTTTGCCTTCAAATAGCAGTGCCGGTAGCTGTCAAAACCGGTGCATATGTTCTAAGGTAATTATTTTGAGTTACGGCGTATAGAATTGTTTCAAATGCAGTTTTTTTATAAGCTTTTGAAACCACCTTTCCAGTCATGTATAGTGATATATTGGCTTATGGCTCGGTCATGGTGAAATTTGAGATCAAAGATTGCAAATTCTATATATATAACAAAGAAGGAAATTAATTGGGGATGCGTAACCTTTAAGAACTGCCGACCAGGTTAGTCGTCTGCCAGAATGTTGACAATTGACCATGAAAAATTCTCTGTATTGCAAAACATAACTGCCAGATGTCATTTTGACCCAATTAAGGGCTGTTTGCAATTGGGCTGTTGCACTTGAGGTTCTTAGGGGGTTAAATGCTGGAAAATCACACCGAAACCTGTTCCGGAGACATATTCTAAGAGTACGTTAACACTCGGTATTGTTTTTCAGTGACATTTTGACATTAATTTGCATCAATCTCAATAATGAACCAAATTCATGTCCTTTCATCTGCATTTATTACTATTGTTTACTTTTTGAGCCTTTTACTATTTAAAAATGCCCGCCAATTTTGGACCGACACTGCTATCTGCCTTCGCCTTCACCCCCGTCAGGCAGATCTTCTCAGAACAACACTACTTTGCCTTATTTTTCCTGTTTGGATATCTTGCTGAGTTCAGGTTAAATCAAGTATTCAGCTGCAAACACAAAATGATAATAAAATTATGCTTTCTTTCCTTGAACGATGTTGTTGTGATAGACCGTGCGTGAAAAACAGCAGTGAATCTGTATTTAAGTGACCTCAATATTATGCGTAAACCTAAGTGTGCATTTTTAGGTGGTGTCGAAATTGGTCTATAGCTCTGCCTGAACTGCTGTCCAATTGGTTTACAAGTTCGGCTGAAGTGACAGGCCATCAAAAACTGCACAGTATGACTGATTCGGAGACGGCCCTAAACACTCGCCCAGTCGTGTCGAGAGGATCGGTGTCTTTGCAGGTTAGTACGCCGTTATGTTCAATGAAGTCTATTGTAAAATGATTTCTTTCATATCCTGGCACACTTTTGTCACCAATATTAGGATTTTTTTAACAATTACTGCAGCTCTGAGACCACATTTTGTGGCGATAACTTTGCCATTGTGCCCGACAATGTGATGCCGGCGTGGTGACTTATCCATTTGCAGCAAATAAAGCAACACAGACTATTGAACGCTTTCTCTAATTGTATCTCACTTACATTAGTTGGCACCGTAATGGGTAAATGTGCACACAAAAAAACTTTTTGTTTTCTCAGATTAAACGGAATTGAGCACCCGGGCCAGATTGACACTTTCCGGAGCCTGTCCGAGACGAAACTCGAGCCGAGGAATCATAGGTCCAGGTGTGACAGAATACTTAGAGCTCATGTCTGACGATGACTTGTTTTGAGTCAGGAAGTAAAGTGTGTTGTTTTTCCATGCAAACAAGCCCTTTTGTTGGGTCAAATGACATCTGAAGGATGAAATGCTGCTTTTTTTTTACTAATCAGATATTAGATAATTACATCATTTGGACTGGTCTTGACTTTTGTGCAGCACTTACTTTTCTTTTGGATAACTTGTTTGTTAAATTTAATGGTAAAATATTTAAACAAGTTATTGGCGTTCCTATGGGTACTAATTGTGCGCCACTTATAGCTGACCTTTTTTATATTGTTATGAAAGCGAATTTATGTTAGAATTATCTAAAACTAAGCAAGTAGATTTGATTAATTGTTTTAACCTTACTAGTAGGTACATTGATGACATACTTAATTTAGATAATCCATTATTTGAACAATATATTCACAAAATCTACCCAAAAGAACTAGTCTTAAATAGATTGTGTATATCCAATACAGACGCTGCGTATTTAGACTTACATTAAACTATTAATAATAATTTGATCAAAACTTGTTTATACGACAAACGGGACGATTTTAACTTTGAAATTGTGAATTTTCCGTTTCTAGATGGCAACATCCCTAAAGGACCTTCCTATAGTATTTACATTTCGCAGTTGGTACGTTATGCCAGAGCATGTTCGTGTTTTAAAGATTTTAATGATCGTTATCTAATATTAACTAAAAAATTGCTAAAACAAGGCTTTTTGTATCATAACCTAAGAAATAAATTTGCTAGATTTTACTCTAAGTATGGTGATTTAATTTCAAAATATAATGTTTCTTTAAAATGGCATTTAAATAATGGAATCTCCCATCCAACATCTTACGGAGATGTTTTGAAGCGTGTCCGCAAATTAAAATATGTTAAACCAAATGTTCATATTATACTTTTCAATTTAAAATTAACTTTTTTTTATCAAAAGGATACGATGCTTATGTACTTAAAAACACGTGTTGATGGTTTTCGATTCACTATATCTTTCTTCCCTTAAAATTTTGAATCATTAGTGATATTATAGGCGTTTTTCACTGTTGAATAAAATTGTGTCATTGTGTCGTATGAACAAATCTGCATGAAAACTACATTATAGGCATTTTTCACTGTTGAATAAAATTGTGTCATTGTGTCGTATGAACAAATCTGCATGAAAACTACATTTGGACTCAAGTACATCAAATCATTTATGTCTTCAGTTGTCAAAACACCTATATACTGTTTGATTCCAATAATGTCGCTTTAATGGAATTACCATTTTTATTCATTTGCTTCTTAATATTAAATCACCTAAACTTGTTTTATTAGTAGCACAGCCCCATTAATATTTTTATTTAGTACTGCCCCTGGAATTTGTTCACGTCATTATATCATTATGGATTTTTGTGACGTCATACGACCGACTTTCCCAGTTGTAATCTACATGCATAGGTCATTGGGTTTATAACGTTCCATTTTATTTATATTTTCTCTCTGATAGGCGTTTCTTGTTTGATTTAATTTTTTTTTAATTTTTTTTAGCAGTCACATAAACAATCAAGCTATGTAATATGGAATTTTTACACCCATTATTGCTGCTTCTTCCTGTATTTGCGCGATGATTATCTGAGATATTAACTCCATGACGCTATATTCTCAAATCTTTTTCTATAAAGAAGGAATGTAGTTGACAATTGTTAATAGTTTTATTTGATCGTTCGTCAAAAAGTTGTTACTCTGTTACTCTTGTATCTTCAATGCAATTGAGTAATTAAATAGTAATTAAATTGAATGCGTTTTAATTCCCTTTTATTATTGTTTAATTTGAGTTACAATGCTATGACGTTAAATTTTATTTACACTTAAATGTATTATGAATATTGCTGGGCCAAGTGTGAGGTTAAGCGCTCTATAACCAGGTTTAAACCCCCAATGCTTTGCATTGACCGTTCCAAGGCGGTGACCCCAGCTTTATTCATATTTTGTGTTTATGTTGGTTTGTATTGTGCTGTATTGTGCTGTTTTTTACTGTTTGGGCAATCGGTCACTTGCCTTAAATACAGGACCAACTAATTGTTTTTAATGAAAAATCAATACTGCTCCAGCAGCTGGAGTTTCACTTCTGTATATTGTACATGGATTTTACCTAAAATGTGCCAAAAAATAATTTTTTTTTAAGTTTGTTCAAATCTTGTTCAAAACCTACTATGATGCACATATAATGCCATTGATGATTTTTTTTTCACTTATTAAGTCATATGTTACATCTGCTTTGCTATTAGAATCGAAAGTGATGCCTTGTATGGAGTCTAAATGCTGCATGTATGATGTAACTAAGGTCGGCTTTTCTACCTTAATTCGCGATATGCGCAGAAATATATAAAAAATACTATACCGGAATTATCATCATTTATATTAGCACTTTTTAACAGAATGTATAAAAATGGTGAATATCCAAAATCCTGGGGTGAAGGAATTATTATACCTATATTCAAGGGAGGGGATACAGAGGATGCAAAAAACTATAGGGGTATCACCCTTATTAATATTCTGGCAAACATTTATTCAACAGTACTTCTAAATCGATTGACAAACTGGTCAACTAAACATAAAAACTTGATACAAAACCAATTCGGCTTCCAGAAAGGAAAGTCTACAGTAGACTGCATATTCGTATTGCAATCTGTTATACAAAAAACACCTAGCCAACGGAAAAAGCTATATTGTGCCTTCGTTGATTTCGAAAAAAGTTTCGATAAATTAGACCGAACCCTTATATTCCAAAAACTTATTAATGAAAACATAAGCACAAAATTCGTAAACGCCATACGGAGCATGTATAACTCTGTCAAAGCATGCATCCGGCATGAAAGAACATTATACATCACTATTTGAGTCGAATATTGGGGCAAAACAAGGCGACCAAAGCTCAACGTTATTATTTTTATTTTTCATAAATGATATTGTTTCAAGTTTTAATGATAATATGGATGACCTTTTTACTCTTGAGAATACTAAATTATTCATACTTCTTTTCGCTGATGACGCGGTCATATTCGCTCACTCGCCTAACGCACTACAATCGCTACTTAAAGATTTAGAAAATTACTGCAGCGAGTGGAAATTAACAGTTAATTCAAAAAAGACCAAAATAATGATTTTTGAAAAAGGTAGACATACACGATATAATTTTTCATTAAATAACACAATATTAGATATTGTCGATTCATTTAGATATCTTGGGGTAAATCTTTACAAAAACGGAGACTGGAACCGTACGCAAAACATATCGCTCAACATTCACAATTCGCATTACACAATTTGTTTACAGTATTTAATCAACTT
This sequence comes from Dreissena polymorpha, assembly GCF_020536995.1. Taxonomy (NCBI): domain Eukaryota; kingdom Metazoa; phylum Mollusca; class Bivalvia; order Myida; family Dreissenidae; genus Dreissena; species Dreissena polymorpha. The sequence continues at coordinate 85,831,375 of NC_068355.1, read as the reverse complement.
GAATTAAACATAGACGAAAAATGTAGACTGTTTGACAGTCTAGTTGGGTCCAGATTAAATTACGCGGCCGAAACATGGGGCTTTCATGAAGGAAAAGATATCGAACGCATACATTGTAAATTCTTACGTAAGATACTAAAAGTCAGAAAATCCACAAATCTAGACGGACTTTACGGGGAATTAGGTAGACACCCAATGTATGTAAAACGACAATTGACATTAGTTAAATACTGGTTAAAAATCATTGATCCGAACAACAACCTACTGACAAAATCTATTTATAATTTGCTTAAGAGCGATGCTGAAAGTAATAATACATATGCCGGTAGGAACTGGGCTTATCAGATTAAAGAACTTCTCGAACACATAGGATTAGCTTCTATATGGATGCAACAAAATACGCATATCCCAAACGAGTACGACCTAAAAATAATAACAAATCGTATTTTGTATATATTTAAACAGACTTGGTTCACAAATATAAATAACTCAAATAGACTGGCTGCATACCAATATTTCAAATATGACTTTGAAACGGAAAAATATTTAAAATGCATTAATAACAATAAATTTAGAATATCACTTACACAATTCAGAATCTCTGCACATAATCTAGCGATAGAAAAAGGTCGTCATGAAAACATACCAAAAGAAAATAGGAAGTGTATTTACTGTAATATGAATGCCATAGAAAGCGAATTTCACTTTTTATTAGTATGCCCCCTATATAACGGAATTAGACAACAATACCTAAAACCGTACTTTCGTCATTGGCCAACATTGAACAAATTCGAAATTCTAATGTCATCAAAATCAACAAAGGTATTAAATAACCTGTCAAAATATGTTTATTTTGCCCTAAAACTAAGGTCAAATGTAACGTAATATAAAATATATGCCTTCAATTTAGTAATTTTATTAGAACAGATGTAATAATAAGTTAACCGTATTAACTATGATTATTGTTTCCATTTGCCTAATGTATATATATTTGGATAAAGCAATTATCATTGTATTATTATTGATTCTATTCTTTGAATTATTTTGACTTGTCTTTTTTTTTCTCTTTTGTTTTACCTAACTATTCGTATTCATCGTTTTGTGTTGTACTTCTCAAATACATGTACCATGTCTTTGCTTTCTCACAAACACATACCGTGTATAGGCTATAAATTTGCAATATGCTGTTTTATGCCTAATAAATGTTATGTTATGTTATGTTATGTTACAATTCTAATCGATTTTGATCCACACTGGGGGCATCACGGGGTGGTAATTGTAAATTATTTGCGATCAGATAAGCGGATTAGCCAATACAGTGAATGAAGTAAAACAAAACTAACGATTTGAGCATTTATTGCGTTCAACAAAAAATGCGCTTTCTGCAAGAGCAACCGAATATTCATTTTGTAATCGGTTAACCTCCTAAAGAAACGGATAACCGGTTAACCGATTAACCGTTGCCATCCATAGTTTGGTTACCTTGTTATCAGGCTGATTTGAAGGCATGTGACAGGATAAATAGCCACTCAGCCTGCGCATCTCTCCGTCTGGTCAGGAGATACATAATGAAACCATAACACATTGAGTGATTTTATAGCGAACAGCTTCGTCTCTGACCAGACTGTGCAAATGCACAGGTTGGGCTAAAGATACGCTAGCCGAAAAGCATAAGACCCAGTTTCGCATGATACGGCTATGAAAGTGTGATTTAAATGTGTCGAAAGAAAACTGCGTGTAAATCCATTAATAGCATACGGTATATTTCGATGGTGAAGAAATACGCTCATAATAAGGCATGTGAGGACACATATGATGTGCACTACCGTAGTATAAGTTTTATCTACTTGCACCAATGTGTGGTTTGACAATGATAACACACATTTCATTTCATGTGGAGAATATGCGACTAACAAGTGAACAAGCAAAATAGTTAAACTTTTGTTTTCAATTTAATTATTTAGGAACGTTAATTCCAAACTTTATGACAAAGTCAGCATTTACGCCGACGACCTTTTTAAAAGATATTTTTTGTTATATTTAGTTGTTTTTTTAGTATATTTGCGTTTACGCAAATATACTTTAGTAATACCGTATTTCAAAAACACTGCGCAAATCGGTTGGCCTTTTTGATGCCTTACCAGATTTTGGGCAGACGGAATACACATTTAACATAGCATTTTGTAATTCTAACAATTTTTCACTAAAAAACGTTTTTCTAACATTTTCCTTCAAAAATATTGCATACACCAGTTTAAGTGAATTTTTCTAAGACCGTTTTACGTGAAAAAACGTTATTAGAAACTGAAACAAATTTCGTTCGTAAAACAATTTTAGAACTACGGGCTGGAAGTAACCCACCCACGTGATACCAACAATGGCCGCGCCCATCAGATAATGTCATAAATCGGCTTGTTTGGCTATTTAGAAACTGTTATTTTGGATATATGAGTTATTTATTCACTAAATATCGCTTATGACTACAATGGATGAAAGTCGAAGGATATGTTTGATGTGAATGAAGGACTTTCTGGATCTTGACAGCTTGACACGGCAGAACTGGCATGCTGGTATTTTTAGTTATCAATTTAAATCACATTTTGCTTTTGTGACTTATTGAATGACTATGATACCCGATATCAACATATCATATGGGATTTGCAGATCACCAAGCTGTCATGAAATTCAAAATTAATTACAAACCCTTAACTGGTTTGTATTATTTCTTCTTTCTATTTTTAAAGTTAAATGAACTGTGTCACAGTAAAAGACACATTAAGGCGATTGTGGCCAGTTTGGATCCAGATCAGCCTGCGGTCGCTTGAAAGCTGTTTGCTAAAAAGCGGTTTTCTGACAATAGCAAATAGTTTAATTGGATACCGATTAGACTGCGTTTTTGTGACCTGGCTCAAATAATAGAATTGTCATTAATCAAATGATTTTATTTTGAACATAAATCAAGTGCTTTTTCTGGTCCCTCGGGATCAATGACTCCGGCGCTTTCGTGTTGAGAATTGAATACCGCTTAAGGCGCTGCTAGGGGGCATGAGAGATGTTGCAACTTCCATTATCTCTCATGAACCGACTCAATAAAACCGAGTCGACAATATATGACTTAAGTTTTGGTTTTGGTTGCTCTCGAGGGATAATTATTTTCAGAATCTTCCTAAAAGCCTAGTGTTCGAGTGTAGACTTTTATTGCAGGAGGTTGCACTGCGGGTTTGATCCCCAGAAGCGACATTGAAAACTAGCACACTTTGTTATCTAAAAGGCTTCTAAAACTGATATACTAAGATAATGTGAATTTTCTCTCACATGATCGATGGTCATCATGAGTTATATTATATAAAAACTCACAGCAGTAGTAAACAATGGGACAATAATTAATGAACGCATCTTTCATTTGTCTTTGACACTTTGAGTTGATATGGCCTAGATTTAAATATATAACTTGACTTTACCAGCACTCTTGTGACATAGCTAAAGTGTAAATGTACTATTGAAGATCACCTAAATCCAGATTTGCTATAATAGAAGTGTGGAAAGTTTTAAGCGTGTGAAAAGTAAGCAAACAATGGGTCATTACCAACAGGCCACAACTGAAAAATCAAGCAAAATCAGTGCCTGATTAAGATTTCCTTACATAGTTCAATAAAAACCAATTTCAGAAGCCTGGTAACAGTTTCACTTAAATGTTACCAATGTTTCAGACCAGGGCCTTGATTTTGAAATCTAGGACATGCATGGTCAGATGATGTCATTAAAGAGAATAATTTTTTCAAATACATACAAATGTAAACATGTATCTTTAACTAATGTTATAAATAGTAAAATGCACTAAGTGAGAAGGCATTAGACTTTTCTGCTGATGCGTCGGCACACCAGGTGGCTTGGCTGCAATGGTTTGATCGACTGCTTGGATGTGTAGTTACATTATAATTGACCAGTCGCCAGCTGTCAATCAAACTCACGAAATAATCAATCAGATTTCGTTTATTGCGGCCACATTGTCCGACAAACAAAGACTGTCGGAGTAATGGATAAAGCGTTTTATGAAAACACAACTTAGTGGGCGGAGCGATCTCGTATTTGGCGACTGGTCAATTATATTATACAGTATATCAAACTGTATTATTTCAACTATGTTTGCATCTTGTATACTTATATTGATAATATTTACAAAATTAATGTATAATATGAATGATAAACTTGACTGAAATCATTTAAATGATACTGTAATTAAAACAGTAATTTATACTGATAATTATTTAATATATGTTGCTTGATACAATCATGTACATCTATATAAATTAGATCATACTGTAACTTCAATGATGAATTTCCGTGAATTAAATTAAATCCAAAATTAAGTCACTCCCATCTCTCTCCCGCAGCGCGCATACCGAAAGGTCCTGTTGTGTACAGATCCAGGTCCAAAAATATTATACATAATTATGTTTCATGTTGTTTATAGGGATGATTTTCCATCTGTTGTATCAATGTATTGTTTTACTTCTTTAATCAATGTGTTTGATATATAAACATAGCCACAGGGTCAGAGCTTCAGGCAATGCATATTGCACCCCCGCTGATCTTTTTCTAATGGATATTTTTGCTAGTTCCTACATTCAATACAGTCAAATATATTTAAGTAGTATCTATACACATTGCTAGATTAATTGTGTACATTTAATGGTATTAGTATTAAAAAGATAAACATGGTAGTACAAATATTCATGCTAGATGAATTCAGAGCGTTAGTCAAGAGGCATTTAAATGGTAAAATTTTCTGAAATGTATACCCATTGTGACATAACAGCATACGCATATTGTTTATTCTTATGATAGAAATTTAAGTACAGATAGATTAAATAATAGGGAAATATTTTAATAATATGTTTGAGTAATTGATTTGTAACTGTTATAATTACTAATATGTAAGAAAATGTTAAAAAGTTATTTACATCAATATTTCTATCTTATACGTAAGTTTGAAGTGGTCAAACTATGTGAGAGTTCATCTCGTGCATGTAAAGGCTAGTTAAAATATTGGAAGGTTTGTCAATAAGCAAGTAAACATGATATAGTGTGGGGTCAATAAATTGAAAAGTTTAATACAAATGTTAAGATAAGGATATTGAGGGATTATCTAACTGACAGACATTTGATTAACGGAACAGGTCAACCTGACATATAGGATTGTTATTACCTCATATTATCATTGTAACGGTACACATGAAAGGGGTCAACAGAACATCTTATTTGTACAGGCCATATAAAATAATTCACAGGCATTCACAGGCAAACACAACATAAAGTTTTATGTCACACCGAGTAATGAGGTTTTAGAATATTCTATAAGCATGTAAGAACTCGAACAGTTTGGGCTGACAATTCCCAAGGTGCAATGTAACCAATCCGTAATAAGCCCGGACCTTGGTGACCAAATGCAGTGGTAAAGTTAGTAGTGGCAGTCTGCGGGTAGATCTGTAAGGAACTTTGAGATTTGTCACGTCTTATTGACGTGGCGGCCATGTTGGCCGCCGCGCTGTAAAATTATATTTCATGAACATTAGCAAGCGTTGTGTAAGGAAATATTCAACAGAAATAAATCTCGATAAAACATTAATGAACTCTTGTTATACCTGTGTGTTCTCCACGAACAATACATAATTACGCTAAACCATTTTCTGTTGAGCACTGGCCAAATATAAAATGTATATAATTTTACCACTTTCATATGGAGCCCTGACCGGATCTCAAATGTATATCCCTTTTCTCAGGATCCCTGGTCATCTCCCTTTTATCACCTAACAAAGACCTATCAAAATGGCAAATTATATGCAGAATAATTCATTTTATGCAATGGTTGAATCAAATACTTCAGAAAAAATTGACATTCTTTTCACATGGAAAAATCATGTTCACAGTCATGGAAAAAGAGCCTGCACAACACTGATCAAAAATACTTTTTATTTTTGGATTACCCCATATCTTGATATTCTATGTGCATAAATATCTCAAGTATTGATGAATTCAGGACAAAAAAATGTATTTTAAGTCCTTAATTCACCCGGTTATAGTTATAAGATTTATATAAGCTCAATCAATATATTTATATCATTATTTAAGCTTTGTGTATTGTAATCATATACACAATCATGCAGTTACATGATAGCAATAAAAAATAACAAAGCCGCTCATACTATAAAGGTCATTGACAAAGCCTATGGTAAAAATGTGTAAACATTGTCAGAGTGTAATCGCCCTCTCGTGCCAGCAAAAACAACACGTTAACAGGTTGTCATTTTTGACAGTTCTACTTTCACTTTCATTTTGTGATATTCATTATCATCAAACTATAAACACTTATGTGGCTGAAAAAATATCGCTATTGCTTATAATGCCCCCTTCGAAGAAGAGGGGTTTATTGTTTTGCACATGTCGGTCCGTCGGTAGGTCGGTCCCTCCGTCCACCAGATGCTTTCCGGATGATAACTCAAGAACGCTTACGCCTAGGATCATGAAACTTCATAGGTACATTGATCATGACTGGCAGATGACTTCTATTGATTTTGAGGTCACTAGGTCAAAGGTCAAGGTCACAGTGACTCGTTCTTGGATGCAGTTTTTGCTTCCAAAGGACCACATTTGCAGATTATATTATATACTGGTGTCGTGGGGTCTGTCTACCAGGGCTAGCGCTGTCCCAAAATTTCTTTGAGCCAACAAGTTTTTTTTTTTTTTCTGTGCGCAAAAACTGATTTGGAAATAATTATATATACATGTACTATCAACTTGTTATGCCCCCCTTCGAAGAAGAGGGGGTATATAGTTTTGCACATGTCGGTCCGTCGGTCTGTCGGTCGGTCCGTCCGACAGATGGTTTCCGGATGATAACTCAAGAACACCTAAGCCTAGAAGGGGGTATATAGTTTTGCACATGTCGGTCCGTCGGTCTGTCGGTCGGTCCGTCCACCAGATGGTTTCCGGATGATAACTCAAGAACACCTAAGCATAGGATAATGAAACTTCATAGGTGCATTGATCATGAATGGCAGGTGACCCCTATTGATTTTTAGGTCACTAGGTCAAAGGTCAAGGTCACAGTGACTCGAAACAGTAAAACGGTTTCCGGATGATAACTCAAGAATGCTTACGCCTACGTTCATGAAACTTCATAGAGACATTGATCATGACTGGCAGATGACCCCTATTGATTTTCAGGTCACTAGATCAAAGGTCAAGGTCACAGTGACTCGAAATTGTAAAATGGTTTCCGGATGATAACTCAAGAACACCTACGCCTAGGATCATGAAACTTCATAGGTACATTGATCATAACTGGCAGATGACCCCTATTGATTTTCAGGTCACTAGGTCAAAGGTCAAGGTCACAGTGACTCGAAACAGTTAAATGGTTTCCGGATAATAGCTCACAAATACTTAGGCCTAGGATCATGAAACTTCATAGGTACATTGACCATGACTGGCAGATAACCCCTATTGATTTTCAGGTCACTAGGTCAAAGGTCAAGGTCACAGTGACTCGAAACAGTAAAACGGTTTCCGGATGATAACTCAAGAATGCTTACGCCTAGGATCATGAAACTTCATAGGGACATTGATCATGACTGGCAGATGACCCCTATTGATTTTTAGGTCACTAGGTCAAAGGTCAAGGTCACAGTGACTCGAAATAGTGAAATGGTTTCCGGATGATAACTCAAGAATGCTTACGCATATAACCATGAAACTTCATTAGTACATTGATCATGACTGGCAGATGACCCCTATTGATTTTCAGGTCACTTGGTCAAATGTCAAGGTCACAGTGACAAAAACACACAATGGCTGCCACTACAACTGACAGCCCATATGGGGGGCATGCATGTTTTACAAACAGCCCTTGTTTAATATATTTCCTGTACATTTCTTCAATAAACTTACATCAATACACATTTTCTTCGTTTATTCAAACATTCCTGAAGGGCTATCGCTTTGTTTACATATTTCGCTTACAACAAATATCTCCAAGGAGCATGTAATAGTTATATGAGTTACTTCATCTTTTCAATATACAAACAACGGTCAGATCTGTAGGGAACTATTCTTCTCCAATTTAAAACAAGAGCATTAATAAACGTCCGGCAAATCAGAAATAGCATTTAAATCCGGGCATTAACTCGCTCGCAAAATACCAAGCTCGCTTGATACATGTTTCCGCGGTTGTTTCCGATTTCCCGATTGATATAGGATGTTTTTGCAATATTTCATCACTTCTTGTTTAATTGATTTGTACTTAATCTTAACAAAATATTTTCTTCTTGATAGCCTTTTAGATTTTCGTTCAGTCAACTGTTCCCTTAACATTTACTTCAGCAGCAAGTTTTCTGTATCCTGCAAATATACTATCAACGCCATTGGCGCTCTCGTTTATAACCGGTTTTAGCGAGTATAAAGCATTTTTGTTGTTGTCTATAGTATACCTCTAGTAATTGGTGAACTCATGTTCAACGTTTTATAAATTGAGAACTGTGAATATAAACAAACTTAACCTTCTCCTATTGCGCTGTTAGCACCGGTCCCATGAATACAAAAGATCGCCGTTATCTGTTGAGAACAGAAGATTGTTTCCCAGTCATATCAAATTTAACCCCGCTGTTGAACATGCACTATAAACGAGGTTACGCAACATCCCACTATACTTGTTTATCAGCAGAAGTTTTATTTTCCCTCATCTATTTATAGCCTAAGATTATGAATTGTATATCATGTCCTATCAAACAAACACCAAACCAATTGTTGCAACTTATATTTAAAGAAGACATGATATACAATTCATACAGAGTTTCTTGAATACACGTGGATAAAAGTTTATTTTCACGAAATAAAATATTTTACTGGTAATAATTCATCAATCTACATACCTGACCTTCATAAAATTCTTTTTTTTAATTGTCTCTCTTTGTTTTAAAATATATTACTTATAGATGATCATTAATGTAATAATATTTATAAGACTTGCTCCATCTATATTGTGAATTCTGCTACGCTTTTGATATTATGTTTGGTATTTAAAGAAAGGTTTACCCAGTCATAATACTTGCGTTTCAGATTCAGAATAAAGTGTTTTTTGAAGAAACTCTGTATCAAGCATACATACTGTTATTTCATTTACTAAGTTTTATGTATGTTCGTGAATATAAAACCACTTTCCAAGCATAACAGGAACCAAACAATACATTAATTGTACTTATCATAATGTAAAAATTAACATTAGTTTATATTTTTGACAGTAAACGGCTGTTGTTAATTTCTAATTTCACAACAATTAATGTTTTTTAATACAAAATTACATGTAACTTTCTGATGCTTATATTGTTTACCTTATTTAGTGATGTAACAATTTACAACAGCGTACATACGTAAGACAATTTTTTCTTTAAATTATGTATGTAACTTAAAACTGAATCGTTTCCTCTAGAACTATTATGTTTTAATCCACATCAAAAAATAAATTCCTATTATCACACTTTGAAATGTAATATATGCAAAATATTTCACATAAACCTAATTTTATGAATAATAATTTAATTGTTTCATTACATATAATAACATGTTCAGCAACAGAAAAAGCAATAATTGTATGTTTTGTTTACAATCTAAAATATTTATAAAAAATAAGGTTTACAATTATCATGGTCAAATACCGAACCAAACATAACATAACATTTATAACATAACATTTATTCGGCATTAAATAGCATATTGCAAATGTATAGCCTATACACAGTATGAGTTTGAGATAGCAAAGACATGGTAAATGTATTTGAGAAGTACAACACAAAATGATGTATACAAATAGTGGGTAAAACAAAAAAGAAAAAAGGCATGTCAAAATCATTCAAAGAATAGAATCAATAAGTCATTTACATAATAAATATATAATTTCGGTGGTGAATTTCATTTACCAAAAAAAGTTCGCATTGTTTAAATGATCGATTATATTTCCAATGCTGAATACAATTAAAATAATATTTAATGTAAAATTATATCGTGTACTGAACCAAACGACAGGTTTTCTTTACTTGGCCCAACGATCTGTATTTCATGTTTATATCCTAATAACATACTTTAGTGTATGGGCGTTTAATATTCATTATAATTTTGTATATGAAATCACCATTGTTATAACTGACAGAACTACATGTACAATATTGTGTTAATGTTTATATTGTATATGTATTTGCTGTTTTGTAATAACATGGTTTGGGTTCTTGACTTGTTAACCCATGTTCATGTTTCTCTTTATTTTATATTTTGTGCAACAGGATTGCCTAACAGCCTAATTATTCTACAATCTAAGTTTGATTGGCTTTGTGAGGCGATTGACAATTTGTATAAAGCATTTCGAACCAGGAGTGGCACAACGGTCGGCGACAACATTGGCAGAGGCAGATATTTCTGGTGGGCCTTGTCTTACGGGAAAAGGGTCAGATTCTTGAGATATCCGGAATCTTGTCCGCAATCAAGACATGTTTTCTGTCATCTGCTCCGGTTAGGGGTCTCGGTGGTAACCGACCCCGCTGCTTCTTGCTGTGAAACATTCCATGCTGTCTTTGTAAGAAGTTTTAAGAAATTGACTTCCATGGTCTCTATTTTCTTGGCCTTCACTAGTTTCTCAATTTCATCTTGAAGGGCGTCTACAAACCAGGAACCACAACGAAGGTCACGGCAATAGGGTTTTAATTACATGTTATGTCCTTATCAATAAACTGCAAGTTCGATAGCATCGTCGTTAACGTTTCAACACTATTATAAAAATGTTAAAACAAAAACAAACTATTTGAATTTCAGACTTACAAATTAGTAAGACTGGTACACGAACTTACTGTTCAGATACAAACATGGTTTATTTATTAAAGACAAGAACGATTGCTAACCGGTAGGATAGTCTGTTGGCAGTTGTTCCATTGATGACTACGAAGTTTTCTGGAAGGTCCAGAAGAAAGGTAATGTGGTCGGTTGATTTCTCTGGTTCCGGTGGTGCAACTGATATATTGGTGGACGCTTGATGTCCATGAGCTATTTAAACGTGAGATAATTATATAGTTTGCATTCAAAATTCGTCGATACATGCATTGTCTATTCTTAATAAGAACTTACTAATGACGCTACTGCTATTTTGGTTTTTATTTATTGTTACGTTATAATTACCAACTCAGTGAGCGATACCGCCGAAAATTCTTGTAGAATTGATACTTACGTAGATTTTAAGCCTTATTAACGTTAAGTAAAAAATTGCGTATTAAAACTCCATTTAACCGAAAGCCTTACTATTATAATAAAGCCAGTTTAATTGGTATGACCATGCTTTTATGTCCGTAGCAAGAATCTAACCACACACACTTATACATAACGTATACATATGTACATATTCCGATTTATGTTCTTTATTTTGATTTTTTGGGTGATATGAAGTTCGTTTACAGCCCATCACACAACATCTGGTGTGATGCATGTTGACGTTGTCTTGATGAACAGTACGCACCTAATTGAATGGGAGTTTTTTCCTTTCTGAACAATTAACGGCATTCCTGGATCAACATTGTCTGCATTTCATAACACAAACGGGTTTTATAGTTTTACATGCAACGAAGATTACAACACTGTTTCATAATCCCATCCAATGTCCATTTTTTCATAATCGAATTAAGATGAAATATGTTGCAAATATTGAGTTTTATGTGTACCCGAAAACTTACGTAACTTTAAAGTATTAAGTGTACAGATGTTACTATTTCTTATTAGCTTAGCTAATCATCTTACATTTATCAAATGGAAAAAAAGAACCGTAATGGCTTTTAATATGTATATAAAGTTTCGCATTCATGTTTAACATGAGCACTATTTGACCTCTTTAACATTTTTAAATAAACAAACAAACTAACCGAGATGAAGGAATTGACATACAAATGACCTAGTATGTGTACCAATATCGTGATCATACCTGTAGCACATTTCGAGTTTTGACATTGTTAAGTTCTGCTTCAGCATTTATGACCAGACATTTGATATGAATACCAGTATGCCTAAGTTTTTGGCAGGTATTTTCAGTATTTTTTAGAAATCGAAGGCACAAGTTTTTCTGGCGGACATTACAGCCGTAGCGCAAACCTATCTTTCGATCCGGTGACACCGTTAGGGAACTTAAATATGAGCATATTATGTTCGTTATATCCCCCAAAATAGTTAGTTACCAACACAATTGGAAAATATGAAAAGATGACTGAATGTATTATATTTTCTATTTTAACAGATATGTTCGAGAAGCAAGACTATCTGAACTTTTTTTCTTAAACAATAATATACCGACGATTTCATTTTAAAGAATTAAGATCTAAACATGGCGTTTATCTATAGTTACAATTCTAAATGTATTTTTACCTTTCCCGTTCCTTACAGCCCTGCAAGCATCTATAATTATCATGACAGTCTTTCCAGCCAGGTTCTGACAGGCCCTCAGAGTGGCGATGACGTCTTTTAATGACAGATATGTCTTTCTGATACGCATCGCTATAAACTGCTCACCGTCGCTCGTGAAACCATGCGATGTTATAGCAAGCACGAAATATTTAGACTGTGGGTCACCTTCAGCTGATTCTATTAGACATATGATGCACTTTTTGCAATTTATTGTATTGCCTTGTTGGTTTTTCTTGGGACCGCAATTCCATTCTTCCAATGAAAGATCACTGTTAAGAACATCTTGATACAGATATTTTAGCTTGAAACGCTCAACAAATACTTTCTGTATGTTATCTTTTTCTTTCTTGGCCCCTTCACGATAAGGAAAAGGCCCTGTCGCGATTCCTTCTTGACCTTTGTTTACAATGATGACAGCATCACCTTGTTTGTGGGTCATTCCCCTAAATAAGAAAAACAGCAAAATGATTTATTGGGTAATCTCTATTCCGTAGAAGGTATACACGTGTTGACTTTTTACAAGTAAATATATTTCGTGTTCAGATAATTTTAGTTATTATATCAAATTAGTAGTTCTATATTATTTTGTCGTTGGTTAGAATATCTTTATTTCTCGTTCAAATTTGTCATTTTGCATCTCAATTGTGTTTGAATAACATGACGATGATCGTAATATTTACATCTGCGTTGTAATGTCTTTAAAGCGTTTGAATTAACTTTGAGATTTAGTTACTCTTTGTTTCTAATGAACAGAAAGTTAAAAGTGTGTTACTTTGAATGTATCCGATTATTAAGTATTTTATTAATATTCAAATTGAAATATAATTCGTTTCGCTGCAGTCTAGATTGAAGCGTAATGCTTAAATTATAAGATTTAAGTTTACTATGTTAGAAATAAGTTCCAAGATTTTTATTTGAAAAAATAATATAAACAAGAGATGTGTTTGTCAGAAACACAATGGCCCCTATGGTGCAGCTTTGAAGCCATATATTTGGTCTTTGACCTTGAAAAATGACCTTGACCTTTCACCACTCAAAATGTGCAGCTACATGAGATACACATGCATGCCAAATAGCAGGTTGCTATCTTCAATATTGCAAAAGTTATCGCAAATCTTTAACCAAGGTTAAAGTTTTGGGACAGAATGACAGAGTGACAGAATGACAGACAGACAGGCCAAAAACAATAAACCCCCGATCATTCGATCCGGGGGCATGACAATAAAAATTGTAAACAACACATCAAGATCAAACACATGATATACACAACAATGAAACAAATCGTTTGTTTATGAAAAATGTGTTCGTTTCAAACTATAAATTATTAAAAACGCGAAAACATTTTATAATTATTGCAATTATGTTGTTTTGGGTTAATATTTGTGTTTACACGTGTATTGGTTACATGAGTTAACGTGTTCCTTTTAATACTAAACTGCCTTCGTTTATTGTCAAATGGGTCACTTGCTATACATAATATTAATAACACTGTAGTGAAACTAGAGTTTCACATACATGCTTAACGTTAGTGATGTTTCAAGTATTGACAGGATTTGTTTAGGGAAAGGGTTACATGTCTTATATATAAAAAAAAAAACAATGTGACTTTACACATTCAAATGACACAATCCAATACAATTTTAATGAAAAACTTAAGTTCGTAAAAAACGCTTAATCATATGCTTGACACGTGTAATATTGAGTTGGATAAAATAACTATTACACAAATACGCATAATAAATTTAAATGCAACTATGTGTTATACGTGTCATGTAGGTACAAACATAGCATAAATGAAATATCTGGTACTTACGATTAAACAAGATATTATAACTTTTTTATAGATTAAAAGTTTTATAACGATAGAAAAAAACGTTAGTATGCATGTTGCTAATATACGTTTTTGGTTACTAATCGTGCATCATTACGGTAAGCTAATATCTTTCTGATACAAAGGGGCCTGATATAAAAATGTATCAAATAACAATGGGCGATTAAATAATTCAAAGAATCAACGTCCGTCATATTACTCGGGATCAATTTATCAATTTATCGGAAGAAACGAATCAGATTCAACCAAAAAAATTGGAAACACAATGCGTTACGTTTTGGAACAAAGCAAAAAATAACAGCAACAAATTATTATTTGTAAATAGTTTATGCTAATGATCTAATGCAACACACGTAAAACGTCATATAGCATACTAATGCCCGCCATAAATGCAGTGTCGATGAGATTAAATTTCTTTAGTTCTTTAAAATGGGTGTGTAAGGTCTGATGAACTAAAACACGTGTATTGTAACTTATTAAGATAGGCAGATAGGACAGTAACATCGTATTCGTTCTATTTAGAGACCGGTTTATTTTGATACACGATTGTAAGAGATAGACAATACTACAAAGATTAAAACATATAAGACAAGGCACGTTTAAATAACTTAAAAATTGGCTAATTTCAAACACAAGTCAAGTTGCAAAGTGCAAAGAACACACTAGCCTGGTCGTCTATTTAACGACGAACAAAAATTCAACAACACAAATATAAGATTAAAGATATGACTGACACAAAAGAATATGTCATTATACAACACTGTACTCTGCTTTCAACTAATTCAATTCCAAAGTTGCAACAATAAAACGTTTTCAAATATTTATATGCGCATGATTCTTGACGAAACTCCTTCATTTCCATTAACTCATGATTCTGTTACTCGCATAATGTCTTTACAGAACGTTTTAAACGTCATATTTTGTGGGCCAAATCAATATTAAATTGAAAGAAAGCTCTGAGATAATTCAATTCAAAGTACAACCTCATGGGGTAATATTACGCCCAGGATGAATAATGTGGGGCGATAACTAAATAAATAAATAATCATATTTACTTCTCCATGTATTCTTGATTGTCAGCGGGTCTTTTTTAGATCCATGTAGACCATGGTGAAGGCCATTTGTTAGGTCAAAAAAGGATATTTCCACACGGTTGTGTCGTAACTGAAATACATATAACAAAATATTTTAAATTACCAAGTCTAGACTGAGCATGATATTGTTTAGAAATAAGTTCGCTTTCAGTTGAAAAACTTTTAAAATGAGGCAGAATTTTATTCATTGAAATAAATAATTGCTAAACAAAATAATCTGCTTCGAAAAAAGAACTCGACATCAAAAACTGTGTGCAATGTTCACTTAGTAACATGTTTGTAGATACATAAGGAATATGGATAAAAAAGGTTATGGTACCCGATCTTAAATCTTCTTGTAATTGATAAGAATTGCTGCTGAAGTATAACTCAGAGAGTTTAACTGATTTGGAAAAAAACCGTCTGCTCATATTAATCAGCATTTGAAATATACAAGTTAGTTAGTGTTAAACACACCTTAAGAAGATGTTTAGACAAGTACCCCCTAACAGATAAAAGGCTTAGTTCTCTGTTATATAGTATTAATGCTTTAATAACAGACATGGAATTCAATAACCACAAAAAAGACAGGGTTTCAGTAATAAAACGTAAATGGGTTGGGGGAATGTAAACGTATACTGGTAACAGTGCAAACTAATCGTTAAGATTAAACTCGCAAAGCACTATTTTCATTCAGAAGTAGTATCATAAATATTAACGCGTTATTATTTTCATTTTTCATACATAAAACATGATAAGGTAAACGTTGTAAGGTAACATTGGCATTTAATATAACGATGAAATACATCTAACAAAACTATCAATATACAGACATACATATTTATGTCGATATAAAGAAACAGATGTACCTGTGTGCATGAAATATAAGTATCTTCAAGGCTTTTCTGTAGGCATCGTAGACTGTGTTCTTTTTCAGCTCTTGTATGTACTTCAGAAGGTTAGATCTAGTCAACTGTTGCTCCTAAGATAAACAGTAGATTTTTACAGAACAACCACATTAAAATTAATTGTGTACCGTATTTGAAAAAAACAAACAAACATTAGAATCACTTTAATTCATATATTTTTAAATTTAAAGTGTAGGCTAGGTTTTGCCAATAAACAAAATTGCTTTTTAAACAAACACGAGCAATTTCAAATTTAACACATTTGACAAATTACGAAAGCCGATTAGTACCACTAAAAATTAAAAAAAAATATATAGTTGGAAGTCGTAATAACGCGAACAAACGCATTATAACGCTAATAAAAGCGTAATAACGTTTAGAAAGGCGTAATAACTCTAAACTTAAAGATGTGCAAATACTAAAAAAAGGCGTAATAACACTAAAAATGGCATTCTTACGCTAAAACAGGCGAAATAATGCCAAACTAAGAGCGTAAAAACGCTAAAAAAAAGGTGTTAAAACGCCAAACTAAAAGGCGTACAAACGCTTAAAAAATAGTTATAGCGCAAACTAAAAGGCATACAAACGCCATTAAAGGCGGACGCAAACTAAAATGCGTACACACGCTAAAAAAGGCGTAATAACGCCAATTTCAAAGGCGTACACACGCTAAAAAAGGCGTAATAACGCCTTTTGTACTGTATAAAGTGATGGCTTCTTTAAAGACATTCAAACCAAAGCGTTATGAGTACATTTGATTTTATTGGATTTGAAAAGACAATTTAAGTCTTTCTGGAAATTGTCCCTGAAAGCAAGAATAGGCAACCGACTTTCGTACGGAATCCCCTATGAATGGAATGGTTTTATACGGAATACTCGATAGTGACGATGTTGTTATTGTAACCATCCAAACCGGAAGGCGACAGTACGATGTCGATTACACGTCAGAATTATGATAATAACGCGAAAGTACGATAATGAAAACGCAATATCACGGCAATACGATGATGATAACACAACGGTACGATAATGAAAAACGCGTTACGACATTATGGGGATAAATATGCGACAGTACGATGGTGACAACCAGTTATATCGCATTATCGTGATCATACCATCGTAGTCTCGCGTTATCGTTATGGCAATTGAGCTTCCATTATTGTGATTGCACGTTTGCATCGTAGTAATATCGAGTATTGCGTTTAAGATCAACCCATTCAAAGGCAATATCCAAATCAGGAATGCGTACATTTAAACCGTTTGCAGTTTAACAACAATTAAATCTTTGTAATCAATTTAATTATTTAGAAACGTACAGTTGAAACTCAAATTTTTGAAATCATATACGCAAAATACCTTTTTTCGAAGGCATTTCTTGTTCAACATAACCAGAGATGACCCATTTTCAGTTAAAATTCGATTTGAACTTATTTCGTTCAAAATACGATACTTATTGCTACTTGAGCAATTAAACTCTATAAACATATATTAACCAGCATGTACACTTGCTCGTCTGGAAATGTTGGTTCATTTGTACGTATGCACAGTTATGGCACAAATGTAGCAAAAAGGACTGTAAAACTGTGTACCACGTAACTCGAAAAGTAGTTTTGCTAGAGGGATTATACTTAACAAACACATTTTCAGCACGTAAATGTGTGCTCTTTAGTATTTTGATACATTTAACAAAACCATAATTATGGACACTTTTTGCAAAAAACCCCAACAAAAACAACCCAATAGCATTAAGGACTTTTGTCGCGTATAAAACAATAACTGTGAAACTGCCAGCTCGATTAAACGTGTCTTATCTTAATATTTTGAACTTTGAACTTTGAACTTTATATATTAATCCCCCTGTGTTTTGTACAAACATTTTCCAAAGTCGATTAGTGTTCAATGCTCCTGCTGCATTAATTATCGCAAGTCATCTACGTCGAACGCGATGTTAAACAGCTACGCCCAAAAAAACAACAACACTATTTGTATTTCTCAATCAATCATCTAGGAACATAGCTATAATATGACATATTTATACATTGCAAAGGTATCATATTATTACAAGCATTTGAATTAATTAACAGTGGGCAAAAAAAAAAGAAAGATTCGTCATAGAAAATAAAGTGTGTTTTTTCACGTCACGATATTTAGTTTCACATATCGTTATAGACGATTTGATCCTAAACAAGTTAATTGCCTTAAACGTCGCTTGGAGACTTTTCTAACGCAACACGTTTTAAACTTGAATATCACAGTCATGGGTAAAGACATGATTCAAACGTGTACATGTGATCATTTGAATTCATTCGACGTACTGTCGCCTTCGTATGTGGATGGTTACACTAACAAAATCGTTTTAATGTCGAGTAATCCAAATAAAATCAACCCATTCATAGGGGATTGCACTAACAGGATTCTATACAAATGTCGGTTGCCTATTCTGTCTTTCAAGGACAATATCCAGAAAGACTGAAATTGTCTTTTCAAATCGAATAAACTAAACTGTATTCATAATGTTTTGGTTCGAATTAATGTCTTCAAAGGAGTCATCACTTTTTATAGTACAAAAGGTGTTATTACGCCTTTTTAGCGTTTGTACGACTTTAAGTCTGCGTTATAACGCCTTTAATGGCGTTTGTACGCCTTGTAGTTTGGCGTTATAACACCTTTTTTAGCGTTTTTACGCCTTTTAGTTTGGCATTATTACGCCCTTCTAAGCGTAAGAATGCCATTTTTAGCGTTATTACGCCTTTTTAGCGTTTGTAATCCTTTAAGTTTGGCGTTATCACGCCTTTTAGCGTTATTACGCCTTTATTACCGTTATAATGCGTTTGTTTGCGTTATAACGTGTTTATTTGCGTAGTAATGCCTTTTTTCGCGTTTTCAATACTTCGAACTTTTTTTAAAATTTAAAGTGGTACTAATAGGCTTTCGTAACAAATACACCGTAATTGCTAATTGCAAGAACAAGAAAACGTTGATTATAAGTAAAATTAATTTCAAAGCATATCGTTCCATTCTTCCCGTCAAACATGAATCCACGCAGATTCACGTAGATTAGTTGAATCAATAGCCAAAGCTAAAGACCAAACATATGCAACAGGCTTTGCGACATAAACAGAATAATGTTATGCAACTATTTATAAATTTTCATTATGATACACATGAATCTGTTGAAGATTCCACGTATGCATGTAGAATGATAATTGTCCTAACTTTTCCATACAAATTAAAATAACATGTAACACTTTTACAAAAACTTAACGTTAAATCTTAAAGTTTCATATTAATACGCAAACAATTGAGAGACTTGTTCTTGACAAAAATTTCATATATTCTATGATGTCCGAAAATAGCCATTTTTCAAGGGCACATAACTATGAAAAATATCGTGCTCAACACGAAATTTTGAACTTAAACGTAGTACATCGACATTTATATAAAGTTTGCGTTTATATGCATTAATTGTTAGACTTGTTTCCGACACAAACATCAAACAACGAACCACAAGATTGATTCCAGTATCTCCCCCCACACCTTCAAAATAAATTGTGGCCTGTTTATTATTAATTTATTACCGTTGTGTTGCATTCCTGAAGAATTTTCTGGTGTACAACAAGTATGTCTGGAACATTTTTGAAGCACCGCCCAACTGGTATATCCACGTTTACGTTCTGTAGCCGACGGGCCACGCATCGCAACTGACGTTTAGAGGTCCAATATAACACCAAAAGCTCAACGGAGTCAATTTCTATCGTGGTGTTAGGCCCAGTTTGTATTTCTAAACTGATGATTTCGGCAAATTTAGATCGCGCAGCGCTGCCCTCTGGATTAATGACATACACGTGTTCTGAAACCATGAAAAGCATGTCACAAAATAGCTGAAATACATTTTTCAGTGAATTTATGATATAATCACTTATATTTTTTAGAACAAACACCAAAACGTTTGTTTTTCTAATTTGCTTCATTTTTTTACTTGTAAATGAATTAAAACATAAATCGTGAGGAATGTTTGCAATAGTACCAAGTAGCGTTTAATATGCGAACAATGAACATATTGATATCAAAGTAATGTG
This sequence comes from Dreissena polymorpha, assembly GCF_020536995.1. Lineage (NCBI taxonomy): Eukaryota > Metazoa > Mollusca > Bivalvia > Myida > Dreissenidae > Dreissena > Dreissena polymorpha. Next base: position 85,810,995 of record NC_068355.1, on the reverse strand, counting down.
ACGTAAGATTTCTCTCCGTAATGCACTTAATGTGGTTGAAAGTTTACTCTAATAAACTTAAATTCAAACTACATTAAAAGTACGTATTATGTCTTTAAAATAACATTACAAAAGAACTGCTTTAACATGTGTGGAATAAAAAGATTTTTCTAATAGAGATTTTAAATTAATACGCATTCGATGTTGTTTAAATCTGCTTCTTCATGCGGTGCAATAAGAGGGTCTCGAGTTAATATTTAATTGTTCAATGGTATGAATATTGTTAACAAGAAAGTTTTTTCTTATACATGTTTGTATACTAAAAGGGCATTATTTAAACTCACGTGCGTATTTTGTATTTAATTCTGTCAATGAGGTTAGACTAGCAATCAACCGACCTACACTGCCGATTCTTCGCATTAATCATTTGAAACCTTATCTCAGTTAGTATACGTGTGTAAAGTTTTCTTTGTGTGCTGTTTATATTTTAAAGGCCAGCCCACTATCCTAAAAAAACAAGACTTGTAGATGTTCACAATAATTTCTCTCCTACTTATTTCACTTTAATTTCTTTTTTCTTATATTTCACAATGTTTAAACAAAAGTATGTCAAACCTCTAAATGTAAAACAAAACAAACAGATATAAAACAGGACAACACACTCAAGAATTATTGAGCAAGTATCATTTTAAGTTGTTTCAAGTCGTTTAATTCCATTTGTAGAACATATAATTTCCATGATTCCAGATCAAGCCATTGTAATGTGAATTCGAACTTCACTTCAAAATTGTAATTAAAGGCTACGATTGTGCTTTTCATATCAATGGTAGTTATATTTAAAAATAGCTTCAAGTTTCCGTTCTTAATGTGTTCGTTTAGGTACTCCCAAAAATCGTTAATAGTTATAAAGTCGCCAAGGATATGCTCGCTACATTTACATCCTTTTTTTATACAGATGTTACCATTTGCTCTTTCGGTGAATGCCTGCATAACGTACATCAAAAAGAGACTGCCCTTTGTTGTATCCAAATCTTCAGTCATTGTTGGAGAAGTAGCATTGAACTGAATAAGCTTGAGAGAATTCTTCAAATTCAATTTGTCAGGAACACAGCAGTCAAGAAATTCAATCGCTTTCCCAAACTTTGGTTTCCCTTCGTTCCATTTATTGATTCTCTCGCTAACTTTATTCAAATCGTAACCCTGGGGCCCAGTTGAAATCCATAATCACCGTGGTGTCCAGAGTAAACAAACAATAATGTTCGAATATCCTTTGTGGAAAGATCATCAAATGCCCCATCCAGTTTATCAGCTGTAATGCCATGCACGTCTTCGGCAAGTATTATTACATTGTCTGGACTGGAAATATCAATAGAAAATAATATAATTATATATCTATATATCTATATATCTATATATTTATATATCTATATATCTATATATCTATATATCTATATATCTATATATATATTTATCTACATATCTACATATCTATATATCTATATAGCTATATATCTATATATCTATATCTCTGTCTGTCTGTCTGTCTGTCTGTCTGTCTGTCTGTCTGTCTGTCTGTCTGTCTGTCTGTCTGCTGTCTGTCTGTCTGTCTGTCTGTCGTCTGTCTGTCTGTCTGTCTGTCTGTCTGTCTGTCTGTCTGTCTGTCTGTCTGTCTGTCTGTCTGTCTGTCTGTCTGTCCGTCGTCCGTCCGTCCGTCCGTCCGTCCGTCCGTCCGTCCGTCCGTCCGTCCGTCCATCCATCCACCATCCATCATCCATCCATCCATTCGTCCATCCATATATATTTTACCATTACTGATTTTGTTCATTGTATGATGCAGTTCTATCTGAACTATTATGAGAGTTAATAATGTATCACCCACTCAAAAGTTTAGAATTATTAAAATAAGATCGTATAAACTCGCTTCAATGCATTAGAAGGAACTAGATCTAAACGTGCCAAAAATATATGGCAAATAATTGATAGTCCCAGTATATGACGAAACAGAATTCGAAGCATGTTGGTTGCATGTGTGTTGATGCTTAGTTCCCATCGGTATGATACGGCAATTGATGAAGAATGATATAGTGATTCTCTTATACGTTCTTATTACTGCGGTTTACCGTCAATATGGCAACCGTGCGGTCAGATGATGCGCGAATAACTGACAGTTTAGTGTTAGGATGTCACAGGATAATCGACCAATATGCATGCGATTTTAAAAACTTCATACGGCTCTACATTGTTAGGCTTAAACTGAAATTTTGACAAAGGAAGATACTTAACATGATAATTAAATATCAGATAGCATCATGTAAAGAAAAGATCAAGGCTCATAACTTGAATTTAAACGAGTATCGTTCTGCTTGTGATGTTCATCGAAAATCGCATGGAGCGTGCGTTAATGGAAGTACATGTGCGTTGTAGATGCATATGATAAATATTAAACTATGCGTTATCGATTTAATTATAATTTATGATGCAAACAATTGTGACAAAAACACCTACTTCATACACATTGCTGGCATTACTTTCGATGTTATAACTTCCACAAACTTGTTGATGTCATTTTGCAAAACTTTGCCGGCTTTTCAATCATACCCAGCAACCAGAATTGCTCCCCAGCCGGCACCTGCAATATACAAATCAACTCGTAATTGGTTTTTACGGGACTGATTAAATATTGTAAGTGGTGTCTTTCACCCTATAAGAAATAATTAGTTAGTAGTTTGAATGACCAATGCGAAAAATTTAACCTTGTACAATATTTTGTCTCATATAAATGGTGGCTTAGGACGTTCAAGAGTGATTCGTAACCTTGACATAATGTATACTCATTAGAGATTTGCGGTTCAAACGAAAAAGTCATGTCTAAATGTCAAAGATCAAAGTCATAACAACAACTATACCATACATATTTACAACTCTATATTAAGCACTTTCCAAGAATCGCGATAGGTGTTGGTACTATAGCTTTGTCACAAAATGTCAAACATAACCCATTTCCGATTTGTCACAGGCATAGCAGACATTCCAATGACTATGATCAAGGGCATTCAACAGCTAAGCCTAACTTGTTGATCAATTTGCGTGAAAATGTGTGTTGTACATCTACAATTCATGGTTGTAGCAAATACCATGCGTTTTACTTTAACTTCAATAGCTAGAGAAAAGAAGACGACGTTCGCTAAAAGACTTTGCGTTATATTTCTGTAATAAAAATTGGCCCAGTTAAAGCGCATATTACTCAGATACACTTGAATTTAGAAAAAAAGGTGTCTTGCACAACCATACTTCATGCCGATGTGATATTTTGAAATGCAATTTACTTTCTTGATAAGTTTAGGGTAGTTCGCTTCACAACCTTAAAACTTGTTATGCATACCGACAATTACCGACCAACTTACAGTCCGACTGAGCGACCACGCAAGCAACAAATTCACCAACAAATCAAACATCCATTGAAATAACCAACAAAAAAATAATCAAACAACGGCGTGATTCATATGTACCAACTATAAAATCTAATTTGACGGCATATAAAAGCTAAGGTTACCGCCTAAGAATGGTCAATGCAATGCGATGGAGATTTAAACCTGTTTTAAGGAGCCACATCCTCAAACCTGGCCCAGATATATATATCACACGGACATCGGGGCATGCACTGAATGAAGTCAACTTTCTATACGAATAGGTGCGACACTACAGCGGAATTTCGCAAAGGCACTTCGTTGTGCTCTACTTAATGTATTACACTTGACGTTAATTCTACACTACAGTGAATTCTGTCATAGCATGCCGGAACGAATAAGGGATACTGAATACACTTGAAAGTCAATATATGCCCATTTAAAGTGCAGACATATATATATCTGGTTGTTCACACACCTTTCTCCCTATATATAAATTATCGACTGTGAACGAGTATCTATTAATGGATCCTAGAAATAGGAAATGACGTTGTTGTGAAATATAATTATCTCCCTGTTAATACACAAATATATTCATGATTTCACTGTATCTTCTTGATCCAACGAATTTCCGCGGTGTCTCTAACATAGTGTGAGGGTAGTTTAGAATCCTTATCGGATCTTGCCCTAATACAACTATGGTTTCATGTTTGTAAATAAGTGTCTATGTATGTAACATTGTCCATTCTGTGTATGTAAAAATTGTTCCCACGTCGAGATGTGTTGCGGTGTAAGTGCGAGATATATAACTGTGAATGAACCATCCTTTTTGGGGATGGGGATTTCATAGTATGTATGTCTCGTTCTGCACCGTAGCTAGGCGCACACGCCGAAGTCCCAAATGGGAAAATGTATGTCTGTTTGTATGTCTGTGTATCTGGTTGTTCACACACCTTTCTCCCTATATATATATATATATATATATATAATATATATATATATATATATATATAGTTATATAAGTAAAATGTAATAATGCAGATTGTGAATATTATATAATAAAAGTAAAAACACGTGTCTGGGATTTTAAATATATATTGATTTAGCCAACGCGTTTCGCATAGCTCATCAGGGCATAATACAATATATATTGTATTATGCCCTGATGAGCTATGCGAAACGCGTTGGCTCAATCAATATATATTTAAAATCCCAGACACGTGTTTTTACTTTTATTATATATATATATATATATATATATATATATATATATATATATATATATATATATATATATATATATATATATATATGATCTGGCACGAGTTGTCATATCATACCATATTTTATTAAACAAATCCAGGAATTTTGTTAATTTCCTGGACGAGTTTTATAAAATATGGTATGATATGACAACGAGTGTCAGATCTTTTTTATCACATGCTTTTAAAAGAGCAAATTAAATTAATATTTCCGCAAACATAATCATAAATCCCGAATGGTGTTTATATTTCGTGACGTCATTTGACGTTGCAACGTCATTTCAGCAACCTTACAAAATGCGATTGGTCAAAAAACGAAAACTAAGCCAATAAAAACGCTTAAAAATGTTGTATGACACATGTGTAATATTACAAAATATGTAATGGTTGTGTAACATGGGAAACAGGGTATAGCATGTGACAAATATCAGATATTTCACATGTACAGTATCTAGAGACTGATTTTACAGGAAATCTGAAGCGTAAGAATAGGACACCATTTAATGTACGCCTCTATTTAAGCATCTATATTCCTCTGGTTTGCGAACAAAACTTGGTGAATCTTCTTGACTTTTCATATATATGGAGCCAATTAAGTTTGCAAACACTGTTTAACATAACAGTTTATAACAATTATTTTGTCTGTTTCCCACTTTTCTTGTAAAAGTTAATACCAAATAGAAAAGTTAGATCTCTTGGTTTACAACAGACACACAAACATGTTATTCAGACATATACAACAGCACAGCGTCTTGATACTTAACTATACACATTGTTGGAAACTTGGGGGCGACTATCATTTAAATAAAATAAATAAATGCGCTGATTTCAAAATTTTTATTGATCGACGTAGCGATTGTCTGAAACAACAGAGATTAAATAATAAATACGTGCAAACACATTTAAATCATACATTCGCATCTTAAACAATCGATAAGTAACATTGATCTACATTTGTGCAAAACATTTAAATCCAGTTCACAAACAATAAAAAATACCGAAACTGACTTGAATAATAACTTATTATTTCAAACAAACAATTGTATTAATTCATTTTGATACAAATATAAATAGTATTTACCGATACTGGTGTCATAAAGTCCTTATTAAACATCCAAGTTCCAATTAATTTTCCTGTCCGTCAACGGTTTTCACAACAATAACAATATCGTCATAATATGACGTCAACGTCATATAAAAAAGGGCGCGTCACGTAATTAAATACACTGAAGCCATTGACATAATTTAAGAAATATATACGTTTCTTACACACATAATTATTTCTCACGTTAATATATAAAAAAACTTAACTTAACACTATATATATGTAACTTACATTAATATTTAGAATATTAGTACTAATAAACATAAACGACTACAAGAACACATACCGCCTATCGACGCGGTGATTTTTGTAATAGTATAATTTAGGATCGTATTTCTTATAACAAGATCTTCTTTGATGTATTAAAAAAAATATTGATTAACAATTTGTCACAATACAGTAATGAATTGGCATTTATGTACAGATGGGTTGGTGTAAAATATACAGCTTATATATTACGTTTTGAAATAGTGTAACATCTGCAACTACAAATTAAACTGTATTCGTGTTCTATTTCAAGGTCATTGCACCATACTATTTCATTACGAGGAATGTCTTTCGGAGCAATCTGCTTGTCTGAATTTTCAACGATTGTGCAGAGACTCTTACTTGTACTTAGATGCGCTCAGACGCCTTGGAGTAATATCTATATATTTTTCATTTTCAAAAGAGGTTTTTCAAACTGTATATATTTCTAACACAGACATGTGATTCATTTTACAATACAACACTTGTTTAAAATTGTCAAAAAGTCAAAATTTCAACTCGCTAAGGGAACGATTTACTTTCAAAACGTTTGGATGTTCAAAAACATAACCAAATCCATTCTTTCTTTACATGTTCTTGAATTTGAAATGTATTACCTGTTTAAAGTCATGCTGTTCACATAACGTGAAGGTAGCATGAACCAAAGAGGGAGGCAACTCGTGTCACATTATGGGTAGTGTACAGAAAGTGGTTCTTTATTACTTCGCTTTACATGGGTCTAAATAACTTTTTAGAGCTCTTTTCTGGTTGGATTAAACAGTCCGAAATCTTGATTCAAGAAAGTCGAAATACTTATCTGACAGAACATCCAATTTCATGCTGCATGCAAGCTATTTACATCACAAAAATTGTAAACTAAAAGTTTGGAAGTTTTGTTTTCGCGGTTACATACAGTGTTCCTGACTGAAATCAATGTGTTATCACTTGAACATCATTCATTCAGTGGTATACATCAGACAAAAAATCCTAAAATATTTGCGGAAAACATAAGAATTTTGATAAATTGTTGTGTCTTCCAACATTTATTGAGTGGTTATTGAAATTGCCGATCGTACAGATATATTGATAGACATAGTTCAAATGAGATATAAGCCTTCATATTTCAAGTGTATCGGCCTTGAAATTGTCAGTTTATTAAATAAGAAGCAAAATCATACATCTATCAACACATGCTTTTTTCGGAAACCGACGATCGATAATTTCCGTAACCATTCATTTCACCAGACAAGTTTTCATCGAAATTCTTTTCCGCAAATATTCTACTTCTTTCTTGTTGTATACCAATACGTAAATGATGTTAAAGTAACATTACTTTGGTTTTGGTAGTAAATCTTTATATAATTGCTTAAAAAAGAAGAAAAAATAGAAAAACACATATATTAGTATATCATTCGTTTCGAGATTCTTAAATTCCTATAAATTTGACCACCCACTTATTTTGGAAATGACACATATCTGATAAATCTTGAGTAATTTCTTTGTATTAAAAAAAATATCACATAATTTATTTTTGGTAAGTAAAATGTTAATATTATATCTAGTTCGGAATTAAGCCTTTGGTAAAGATTTAGCTTTATTTGCTAAACATGTAAAACAATATGCTTATAAATTTCAAAATATTCACTCTAAATCAGTACGTTTGTCTTTATTAGTTTAAAACAATATTCTTTTATTAATTTATAAAAAAACTATTACAAACATAACATGTTTTCCTAGGAAAATGATGACATAACAGACTGATTAAAAGATATTAACTAATCACTTAGTTGCTATGGTGCCACCCTAGAATTGTCATGTTACTAAGAAAGTACCTGATATGTAAATTCCTTTTCCTTTATTTTGTTGTAAAAACATGACATGTTTCATGAAATGTATAACTTTTCTTGAAAATGTATTAAATAAGAAAAAGCAGTCTATGGACTCTGAATAGGCACTAAATATACTGGAAAATAGGCTATGTGCTAATTGAAAAAAAGCATAATTATCTGTGCATTTTCTGATCAAAAGTGGTATTTATAGTTAAAAAGAAGATACATGTTCAAGAAGAAACATCATAGTTATAAATGTTTTGTATAATTTTGTGCATTTCATCCAGTAATCTCATATTACTAGTTTTTGGGTTGAAAACCAAGAGCATTATTATAAATTTCGCAACCCCTTGTTCCGATAAAATAATAAAACATATAATATGCGGAGTAGGTCATTAAAACAAACAGAAAATGGTTTCTGAAACCCTTCATAGTATTCCTGCAATCATTTGTCATCAATAACTTAAGTTTACAAAAATCATTGGTTCATGCTAGTTAAGGTTAATATCATAACAAGTATCATAAATAGCTGGTTATAGGAGTAAAACAAATACTCGTACCGCAAGAGTACAACCCTTAGACATATCTTGTGCAATCACTCAGTGTCATTAAAATCACATTTACTCCTTGGACTAATGTAAATGCTCCGCTGTAGTAAATAAAGGGCCATTTTCAAGATTTTTTTTAACCTTTGGCAGTTTTTTTTAGAAATACGGGACAATTCATACAGCCCAACACAGTACCATTATCAAAGTTGTGGTTACCGCCTTGGTGATGTCAATAAAAATCGATAGTATCTAAAACTAGAGTAAAACTAATATAATCCATAGCCTCGTACTTAGCCGGAATGTATCGCAAAATACAAGCGTAAAATATCTGGAAAAAAAGGAAATTTTGTAGAATGTTGCGTACCAAATTATTAAGCGTGTTGCTAAGCATATCAGTACTAAATGGCGTCTTGATAAGTATTGTTCAGTTCACAACCTATCCTGTATAAATTGGCAAAGAAACCTAACACGATGACACATTAAGTACTTTTTAATATCCATGTGCTAAATAAAAACATAAGAAAAATAAAACCTGAGTTGTAATTGATTTTTAATAATCGCACACCATAACACTGAAGTTCACATTCATTTTGTATCAATGTTTTTACATAATACAATTATCATTTCACATTACAAATAAAATTCAGACTTAACACGTATTAATGTGGAAAATGTGTTTTTTCATCCCGAACATAATCATAGACACCGCTCATAATTAACTCAAACATCGGTATTACGTTTTGACGTTGCATTTGTAAGAAACATTATAGTGTATGACATAGACAAACAGAATGACAAGTAATACAGCATTTAGAAGGTAAATAGAGTATCTCATACTCTGAGCTTCTGGCACTATGTCATAAACGAGAAAAAAAAATGACGCGATATTGTTTCATTTATTGGAAAAAAAATATCATACAAAACAAAACATTGTGCACCTCCACAAATATATTTACAAAACATTGTACTAACCAGCCATATAAATGGCTTACGAGTCACTAAATTTACCTGTTATGGGTGAAGTCATAAAATGTAATCAATATAGTGCTGGAAAGATCACGATAAAAAAAGAGTGAAATGGTTAAGATTATTAACATGGATAGTTAAGATTAATTACTTCTCTTATTTATTTACATTTAATTTACAAGTGGATTTAATTCATAGTTTTGCAAGTTCGTGTAAAAATAAGAGAGAGAGAGAGAGAGAGAGAGAGAGAGAGAGAGAGAGAGAGAGAGAGAGAGAGAGAGAGAGAGAGAGAGAGAGAGAGAGAGAGAGAGAGAGAGAGAGAGAGAGTGTGGGGAGGGGGAGAGGAGATGGAGAGAGAGAGAGAGAGAGAGGGGCGAAAGAGAGAGAGAGAGTAGAGATCTGCTCTCTCTCTCTCTCTCCTCTCTCTCTCTCTCTCTCTTCTCTCTCTCCTCTCTCTCGACCTCTCTCTCTCTCTCTCCCTGCTCTAGAGAGCTCTCTCTCCTCTAGAGAGAGCCTAGAAGCGAGCTATCTCTGATAGAGAGCTCTCAGAGAGAGTCTAGAGAGTAGAGACGACAGACGACAGACCTCCAGACAGACCTCACAGACAGACAGCATACAGACAGCCAGACAGACAGACAGACATACCACACAGACAGACAGACAGAGACAGATAGACGAGCAGAGATACTCAGAGACAGACAGACAGAGAGAGACAGATAGAGACAGCAGACAGACAGACAGACAGACAGAACAACAGACAGACAGACAGACAGACATACAGACAACAGACAGACATACAGACAACAGACAGACATACAGACAGACAACCAAGACAGACACACAACACACATACACACACAACAGACAACACACAGACAGACAGACATAGACACACATACAGACAGACCATACACAACAACACCACACACATACACACATACATTTTAACAGACATACGAGACATAAACATAATACAGACAACATACATAGATATAGATAGATATCTTGATCGATATATAGAGATATATATCGATCTATAGATATATCTATAGATAGAGATAGATATCTCTAGTATCTCTATATATTATATCATCTATCTCTCTAGACTCTTATCTACTCTCTCTCTCTCCTCTCTCGCTCTCTATATATCTCGAGAGAGAGAGAGAGAGAGAGAGAGAGAGAGAGAATGAACAATGCAGATTTATAAATACGTATCTTTCTTATTGGGCAGCATACATGCTAGCCTCACACTATACGAATAGTTCGTTACGTTTGTTTTTAACCTTTGAGATACAACATATTTTTCGCATCAGAATAATCAATTTTATCCAACGCAAGCTATTTAACTACCGTATATCGATGTATATATGAGTTATCCGTCTTAAAAGAGTTAGCTTTCATGAAAATTATTTTCACGCATGGGGCGCTGAACCATGGTATATAATAGGCTGCAATTCCACAAAAATTAACCAATTGAAATACCGCGCACGAACAGCCTCAATAAATAGCAATCTTCCAATTAATGAGAGTGGATCATAAGAACCAGCTTACTTTAAACGACAACAAAACACGTGCTTCGGATTCCCTTACGCGCAGAACGTACTCGAGCTAGGCAGGTACTACCAGATTAGTGATATTAAAACACAAGCGTCCTATTTCTTTAGCCTAAGCACACTGTCCAGAACTGACATCGATTTCCAACTTACCACTATGGTTAAGAAATCTGACAACGACCCAGATAGTGGCTCTATAGACCTAACATGCTTTTGTCCATATCGAAAAAATAAAGTATACAGAACACCTGTCTATATTAACATGTGTATTTGCCATAATTAACAGCGCATTAACGTAACAGAACGAACTACAAACACATGAGTTATCTAACTACGTATTAAATCAATTGTTAAAAGCAGGTACATCCTAAACGCGACCTGACTTAATATAGTCAGTGTTAAAGGAAATTACTAATTTAATAAAATTAAAAACTAAAAATATCTCGCTTAATTTCTTTTCTTTGGAGGTATTTTGACAAATTAAAGTGCTGATCAACTCGCTCGGGTAGGATCTCATGAGGGTCTACCTTCCAACCTACTCCCAAGCTCTAGCGAACTGATACTTAACCAAAAAGGTTACAGCGAACAGGACCACCTGTGGCAAGTTGACTGTGCTGATCATGATTTCCCGTTATTTAAGAACCCTAGTCATAAGATCAACATATATAGTCCCATTAAACGAAGATAGGACATACACGCGCCTGAGACTTGGGGTGTCGCGGCTGCACGGAGACTATTACAAACCCGTCCCCTGTCCGCAATGTAACATTCCTTATGACATCTTTTCTTTTAATGTCCGGCACACACAATGCAACGCATAGAACTGGGCGTGTGTATATTAGCGGCCTACAAAAAACACTTGACATACATCGAAACCTATTGTTGATGCCACCGACGACATCGCCTAACGGGTGCAGCTTAATATATTTAAATTCCTGCGTGACACGGGATACCTAGATAAAATATGACCTTTGTTGCTTCAATGTTTATTTGAGAGCGCACACAGTGCCTTTGCTATTAATAGCGATACTAGCGGGTCTGGTTTAAACACCAGTCACTGTATATAATGTACTTATCGGTATAAGCATAGTCCCACCTATCTACGCCATGCCTACGTACCCCGAACCATGACCTGTCAATATCTTAAACTATTCTCTGACTACAATCAGCACTTAACGAGACATGACGGGCTGAAAGTGAATACCCATACGCAGTTTAATCCTATCCTCTAACTACTCAGAAACTACTTATAACTATTACTAACTAATTAGTCCTTACTCTCATCATGAAAGTATTTATTACTAGGTTTTCGTTCACTGCTCATATGAATGGCTGTTATTTTTGTGTGGTTTTGTTTTACTGATACTGTAAATACTATCTTAACTGACTAAAATGTCTTCCGTGAGGGACATTAAACGGGGGTGCAATGTATCGGTGCTCTACACCGGGCACTTAAAAAAACCAGTGACGCCTCTGGAATCGGGGCGTTTCCTGTATCCCGCTTGATCCCCCACATACACCTCTCTTGGGGCGGAGAGCACAGTAACAGCACAACAATTTGATAAACAATCCATAAACCATAATAAATAAACAATATACCGGTGCTTATGATAATAATATTCATACTTTTGATGGTGGCAGTAAGGAGAATACTAGTAATAATGATGATGATGGAACTGATAGCGATGATGGTGATGATAATGATGACTACAAGTGAACATTAAGGTTTCATTGGCCAACGCGCGCTGGTGTATTTGTACTTAAAAAATACATAAATATTTTTTTCGGCACAAAACCTGGCAGCCGGGGTAAATTTGACCTACTTTGACTTAACATTAAATATTTTACCCGGATAGATTACAGGGGAAGGTCAACACATAGGGTAGTTGTGAAGACTCTGCGATGACCGGTGAATGAACTGTGACATACACACACATGCGTTCTTGTACCCTGTTGTGTCCTTGCATAGTAAGTCGCTTATTGAGAAATTTATTTTAAAACTCCGCCAACCTCCCTGTGCCATTTTAGAATGAACATGGATACTCGCCATTTCGTCATATATTTCCAACCATTGTTTCCATGTCTTCGTGTAACCTTCGCTTGTCGTCGTCAAGGTTGATCAGAGACGGATTGAATATGTTATGGACATCCGGTGCCTGATACTATAAATTTGTAGCGAAAACACGTCTATATGCCATTTAATGCTACAACAAAAATGGTGGTAGCTAGAATCGGTAATTCCGACAAAATACCCATAAATGTTGATCAAATGTGAACGTTTGAGTGCAAATCACCCAGTAGTTAAAGAGGAGATAATTAGACATAATTCAAGACCAACGTTTATACGCACGTACGTACTTATGTACATTTTTACATACGGACAAGTGCACTGCTTTATGTCCCCACTTTATGGCACATGAAAAAACATTTATACAAGTATTCACTCGCGGTGGCTGGAAACAAAAGGGAATTTACCTAAAGTTATCCACACAGTAGTTAAAGATAAGTTCAGTAAATACAAATTCGTGATGAACATATGTATGGACCCTCGTACATATGTACAGACGGGCAGACGCGAGTTATCCTCAAGCTCTCAACTTGATGTGAGGCTGACATAAGTTTTAACTGAGTCCTGACACCTTGATGTATCGTATGTCTATAACGCGCTAAGTGTCAGGTTTTGTGATCGAAATCGTCTGACATACGTCGTATGTTAACAAGAATGTCCAAATCACAATCTTTCATCATTTTGTTTGGGGGGGGGGGGGTTGGAATTGACCCTCTTACATAGTTTTTCAAATCTTTCCGCTTCTGCATCAAGAAAAAAGAAAACTTTAAAATCTTTTTGGAAAAAAACGACATGTCATTGCGAAACCACGTATTTAATTATAACGGATTTTTTTTTCAAATAAATAGTCTCCTCTACATGGTTGATTCCAGCAGTACAAGATCCCGTTTTTGTCAATTTATTATGTGTAGCATTTTTTTTTGCTTATTGTGTCTGGCATCGCAATGTGTGTTCCCTGTTCCCTGTTCAAATAGTCTTCGTAAGGTATGCTCTTGAAGATGGCCCTGGTCTAGTTACGGACCGAGTTTGTATTATACCCTCCATTTTGAGTGAAAACTGTTTTTTGAATGATACTGAATGATGTGATGTTGTATTTGAATCTTTTAAAGTTAAGAGCGTGCTTTAACAAATGTGTGGTGGATGTTACAATAGCGCAAAATGCCTTTAAAGTTTTATTAAATATATTGTGACTTGTTCCTGCGATCCGCAATTAAATCAATTAAATCATGGAGCATGTCAACAAAACACTTATTGAAATGTAACGTATTGGATCTCTTAGATTAGTGCGTACTTGCATGTGTTTGTTTTGCGATAAATTCTGAATGTAAGGTTTGGCATGCCTTTTAACATGTTTAAGCCCTCATTGTAATGTTAAAATAACCGTTACAAGGAGGAGACCAGATAATTTAACACCATTGTGACGATGTGTCTGTTAATTAATGTCTTAAATGTAGATTGTGTATTTCCCTTTTCAATGATTATATAGAACTTAGTGTATAATTTTGTGAACAAGTCTTACCGCCAAACACACTTTCAATGTTTTGCAGTTACCGTTCCGATGTGGAGACCCATTTTTAATCATGTATCATGTATTAGTTTCTAATGATTCAATATTTTGTTCTGATACAAATGTGGAATTTAACTCTTTATATACGACACAGACTTTTGTTGCATTAAACTATGAAAATGACACTTCCAAATCGTTGACAAGTTAAAGATAATTGTATCCAGCTGATCCAAAGTCTCTGATTTCTGGCGTTTTGCAATTCACAGCACGACACTTTAAAAGTGTTTTAGATTGTATCGTTATTGTTTTCATTTTCTTCAAAGTGACAAATTGTCTGACAGTAAAATGAATATAATCTCATATAGTGAGAACGCCTGTGTTATACATGTCCCGCTTTAACGTCTTCGTCTATAGTTTCAACAAATTCTTGTAGGAATTGATACTATTCACTACACATATTAGCTTAATTTAAGCAAATATGTCAAATTACTAATGCACTTCACACAATAAGTGTTATATGTGTCTTTTTCCTTTGTATTTTTTTTTATCCATTAATGTTAGCGTTTTTTATTCATGATATATGCACGATATAATTTACCTATTTAAAAAGAACAAATGTAATTGCAATTGCTTATTGGATGGCCAATCTGTTAAGCGACTGCAGCCAAGTTAAAAAAATAATTTATTGATGTTGTGGCTGCATTAACATATGTCGAAAGCTATATTTACATATTTTAAAGTGTTTTTTTTTTCATTTATTTTACCATGTTTGACATATACATGTGCAGCATTTACATGTTCATACATAACCCATTGGTAATATAATATAACCTATATTGATCATTCGATCATAATTTTTTTAGATTTTCAAAAGAGTAAAACAATATAAAGTGCATTCATTTATTTAGTTCACACACATACAACATTCATTGTCAGTATTAATCATTTCATGAGAGGCAGTAAAAGGCATGCACTCAGGCGAATTCACACTCGCTGTTACATACACACGCACACACACCTGCGCGCACGTACACGCATGCACGTTCGCACTTACATACATACAAACAATACATATTTTTATTTAAATGGTCCAAGAAAAATTATCAAGTAATTTAAAAGCATTTACAATACATGGTACAATATTATGGTATTGTTAGTACTTATCGGTTGACATTTTAAACATAGGTTCAAATGGTTGAGAGCATGGGCAAAAAATAATATGTACTAAAGAGAAATTCTGTTGGTTGAAAAATATTGTATGAAGTGGATCCATTTTTGATTATGTGTTTCATATTTGTTTTAATGAGGGCAATTTCTGCTTCTGTCTGTATTTTTATCTTGAGATAATTTAGAAAAATATTGAAATTTGGGATGCATTTTTTTATTTTCATATTAAATATAAACGTTTTCATAAAAATTAGTATAAAATTTAAAACATGATTGTATACTTTTTTGTCCATAAAACCAAGGAAGGCTATTTCTTTGCTTAATTGTATGTCAATGTTCACATCTTTCAGAAAGTGTTGTAGTTGTGTCCATATTTCTTGAATGTAGGTGCATTCCCAAAATAAATGGTCAATTGTTTCAATATTTTATTGGCAAAAATCACACAAGCTACATGCTTGCAGTCCACATTTGGTTAAGAATCTGTTTGTTGGTACTATTCTAGATAAAAACTTGTATTGAAAATTGCGCAGATCTGTATCGATCGTTGACTTAAATGGAATCGTATATATTTTTTCCAGTGAGTACTTTCTTTAAGATTCAATTGTTTGTCCCATTTCATTTCAGTACAGTTATCAATTGTATTTTGTGTTTTTTGTTGTATGTTATAAAGTGTTTTATTTATTTGTTTGGTATTATCTATCAAATTACCAAAAGTTTCTTCCGACATTGTTAACGTGTTAATCCCTTATGTTTGCAATAATGTTTTATAATCTTTGGGAATCGCAGATAATAGTGAATAATAATTTAAAAATTCAAGTGGATTTATATAATATAAGCGTTGTATATCATTAAACGTATAATATGTATTTTTTTGACAATTATATAAGTGTCCAATTGTTTTCATCCCATTGTTAAACCAGTTTACCAGAAATATGGATTTGTTATTTATTTTTATATTTTTGTTATTCCATATGACATGTTTACATAAAGGAATGCCCCCTTTTGAACAGTTATATTCGTTCTTGATGTTTTGCCATGCGGTAAGTATATCTTTCAAAAATATATTTCCTTTACTAATGTCATGAATTATAGCTTCATCTAAGTTACTTTCAAATATTAGACTGGTACCAAAATGTTTGAGCTTTTCGTGTAGTAAGAGTTTCCATTTGCCATGATTGTTTTCATCTAGGAATCGTTTAACCCAGCCCGCTTAATCGCGTTCAAAAATAAATTAATGTCTGTAAGTTTTAAGCCTCCATTTTCATAAGGTTGATGTAATCGTTTTCTTTTGATTTTGTCTGGTTTATCATCCCAAATAAATTTAAACATAGTTGTTATAAATCCATCTATTACTTGCTTTGGTGGATTTGGGAGAACCGAAAATGGATAAATTAACTTTGGTAATGCAAACGTTTTTATAACAGTAATTTTTCCCATTAAGGTAAGTTTTCTATGTTGCCACTGTTTTAAGCAGGCTTCAAAGTCTTTGATCTTTGGCATTAAGTTTTTTTCTATATTAAGTTTATGCTGATTATAAAAATTCATTCCTAGAGTTTTGCCAATTCAGATGTCCAAGTAAACTTTTTTTCGGTACAATATTCAAAGTTTGAGTTTTTTAGAGATCCAATTCTCATTACAGTGGATTTTGTTGAGTTTAGGTTTAGTCCTGATATTTTTCTAAATTTATGGAGGGTTTCCACTAGTGTTTCAAAGGACGTTGCTGATCCATCATTGACAAAAGTTGCATCGTCCGCAAAAAAGGTTTGCTTAATTTCTTGGTCATTGATTTTTATTCCTTTAATCATTGCATTAGTATTTATATAATTCGATAGAATTTCCAAACATAAAATAAAGAAGGACGACGATAGTGGACAATACTTTAATCCATTGAATAAGCTGTGGTCCGAAATTGAGATGATCAAGACAATGTAAGATAAAAGAGTGGTTCAAGCTGTCGAATGCTTTTTCAAAGTCTGCAAAGAATAACAGTCCAGGCTTATTGTGACTTTCAAGATATTCAATTACATCGAATATTAATCTAACATTTTCACCTATATATCTGTCTTTCATGAAACCTGTTTGGTCATAACTAATTATTTTATTTAATACTTTTTTCAACCGGTTAGCTATAGATTTGGTTGCAATTTTGTAATCGATGTATAATAGACTAATTGGTCGCCAGTTTGAAATGTAATCCAAGTTTTTATCTGACTTAGGAATAAGTGTAATTATACCCTGTTTTTGTAGAGCAGTTAGTTCACCATTGTCAAAAGAATAGTTAATTGATTTGGTAAAGTATTCTTTTAATGTTGGCCAGAATAGTTTATAAAATTCAACAGTTAGTCCGTCAGAGCCTGGGCTTTTATTATTCGCCATTTCTAATAATGCACAACCACATTCATACTCAGTAAGTTTGCCTTCACATTGTTCTTTTTGCTCTTCGTTTAGTTTATTTATAGGTACATTAAAAAATTCCGATGCAGTTTCTTCTGTATGATTCTGTTTATAAAGTGTTTCATAATAGTTGGCTTCTGCTTCTAATATTTTTTCTTTATCTTTTAACACTATGTTATCAACAATCAATTTATGAATTGTTTTCTTTTCGGCTCTCCGTTTTTCTAGGTTGGCAAAATATGTTGAATTTTTT
This sequence comes from Dreissena polymorpha, assembly GCF_020536995.1. Lineage (NCBI taxonomy): Eukaryota > Metazoa > Mollusca > Bivalvia > Myida > Dreissenidae > Dreissena > Dreissena polymorpha. The sequence goes on along the minus strand of NC_068355.1, from coordinate 85,792,711 downwards.
TCATTTCCTTCGACCTGAATAGCTTTTGATCTTAAAATATATCCATTAACCTTTTTATCATACATGTGTTCTAGTTCTTGTTGTTTAGCTTTTATTATGTTTGTTATATTTTCTAAAGAATCAGTAGAGTTACAATTTATTAAATTTTGTTGTAGTGTCGTGATTTCTTTAATTAACTCTTCTTCTTCCTTTTTAGATTTTTTGTTTTTTATTGAACAGTATTTTATTGTTTCATAACGAATCGTACTTTTAATTAGTTCCCACATTGTGTTTGGATTACATTCTTTATTTAAATTCGTTATGTCATTGATACTTTGCTTTATTTTGTTTTGATATTCAACATCTAGTCCTTTGCCTAAGAGTAAATTATCTATGTTTAACTGTACAAGAGAGTGGTCCGTTTTATATCCAGGTTTTATGTTACATTTTGATATAAGATTACATAGGTTATTTGATATCAAGAAGAAGTCAAGTCTGCAGAATATATGTAATTTACAATTGGAGTGCCATGTGAATTGGTTTTTGTCTGGATGTTTTATCCTCCAGATGTCGCTGAGTTCATTGGTGGCCATTAAATCTATTAGAGATTTTCTGCAGGATTTATGGGTATTAAAATTACCGTTTTTCTTGTCAAGTCCTGTTAAGACAGTATTAAAATCCCCGCCTATAATAAAAATTTTATCAGCATTTGATAATAAAAAGCTATTTAGTTTTGAGAATACATGTGGATCATCTTTGTTTGACCCGTAAATGTTAATAAGTGTGATGTTAATATCTTGTATTTTAATGTCTACAGCTATTAACCTTCCAATCACAATTTCAGTGAAGTTTACTAGTTCCATGTCACTATTTGGATGTAAAAATATCCCTACACCTTCGCTATTTGACTTATTTCCACTATAAACAAATCGACCAGACCAGTCATGTTTCCATTGTTCATTATTAGAGTTACTCAAATGTGTCTCTTGCAACATGTAAATCGAATTGTTAAGACCGTATAGCCATTCAAACACTTGCATTCTTTTATATTTGTTTCCTAAACCCCTCACGTTTAATGTAAGTATTATGGTTTCCATTTATGTAATAGATAGCCCATGTTATAACATTTGTTTTTAATCAAGTTTGTTTTAATGTCAACTGATATTTGAATTTTGTGATTCATAGTGTTTGTCATAGTGTCTTGTATGTCATTAAAGAATCCTAAAAGGTATGTTGTATAATACGTATAAAGTATAATATGCGACTTACAAAGTTAGATATTTATATTGTTGGAGTTTTTTGTCGGTTGAGTGTCGAAAAACGAAATTTGACAAAAGACAGAGATGATGCATCAAAGAACATTTTGTATTTTTTTAATACAATTACTTTATCCTTCTTCTTATTAACATTTTACTTTTTTTAATAAATGGCGAAGGATTTATAATTATCGATGATAAATAACATTTAAATGGTAAATGGAGTTTTTTAAGCTACTAAAGTTTCTATATAGCTAGACAAAAACAAACAACAAAACAAACAAAAAGCATAACACAAAAACGCACGAATATTTCAATTAACAAACAAGCGGTTAAAAATGCGCATTTCTTAGTACAGGTTGAACGATAGTCATGAAAAAAACTGCACAAGTTCATGTTTAATTTGTTAATTGTACGTAGAAACAAGTTCTAGTATTTTAATGAGTAAAATATGAAAAAAATGATATAACATCTTTAGCGTACAGTAATACTGTACAACTTAAAAAAGAGGGTAACAGCATGCTAAATTGCTGTTTGAGTTAATTGTATGTTCTAAATAATTTATGCCTGTTTTATAAGTAGAACATATTTAAACAAGAGCACCGCCTTGCGGGTGCAGACCGCTCATCTATTTTCTTTTTAAAGATGAAGGGACTCTCATTTTCAATCACAAAGGAGGGAGGAGTGGAGTGAAGAGGGGTGTATAGTGTGGGGTTGTGGACATTTATTACATTATCTTCCAAAAAAGCGAAAAAAAAAAAAAATCGGGGGGGGGGGGGGGTTGGGTGCGATGGTTGGACGGTATTTCAAACATAACCGTTTTAAAAAAAAAATGGTGGGGGGGTATAGTGTGAGGGTGTGGTGATAATTTGTGAGATGATCTTAAAAAAAAAAAAAAAAAAAAAAAAAAAAAATCAAATAAAAAAATTGGGGGAGGGGTGGGGTGGGGGTATAGTGTGAGGGTGTGGTGGTCATTTGTGAGATGATCTTAAAAAAAAAAAAAAAAAAAAAAATTAGGGGGGGGGAGGGGGGAGGGGGGGGAGGGCACGGGGGATGGTTTTGGGTGAAGTCTATTGTGGTATGTCAGGTAAGAGTAGTTTCATCAAAGTATCAATTAAATCTAATCATAAATAAAGAAGTTATGGCAATTTTAGCAAAATTTAATAATTTGACCTTGAGAGTCAAGGTCATTCAAAGGTCAAAGTAAAATTCAAGTTGCCAGGTACCGTGAGTAACCTTATGATAGCATGAAAGTATTTGAAGTTTGAAAGCAATAGCCTTGATACTTAAGAAGTAAAGTTGATCGAAACACAAAATTTAACCATAAATTCAAAGTTACTAAGTCAAAAAAGGGCCATAATTCCGTAACAATGACAACCAGAGTTATGCAACTTGTCCTTTTACTGTACCCTTATGATAGTTTGTGAGTGTTCCAAGTATGAAAGCAATATCTATGATACTTTAGGGGTAAAGTGGACCAAAACATAAATCTTAACCAAATTTTCAATTTTCTAAGTATAAAGGGCCCATAATTCCGTCCAAATGCCAGTCAGAGTTACATAACTTTGCCTTTACCGTCCCCTTATGATAGTTCATAAATCTTGCAAGTATGAAAGCAATAGCTTTGATACTGTAGGAATAAAGTGGACCTAAACACAAAACTTAATCAAATTTTCAATTTTCTAAGTATAAAAAGGGCACATAATTCTGTCAAAATGCCAGTCAGAGTTACATTACTTTGCCTGCACAGTCCCCTTATGATAGTTAGTAAGTGTTGCAAGTATGAAAGCAATAGCTTTGATGCTTAAGGAATAAAATGGACCTAAACACAAAACTTAACCAAAATTGTCAATTTTCTAAGTATAAAAAGGGCACATAATTCTGTCAAAATGCATGCCAGAGTTATCTAACTTTGCCTGCCCAGTCCCCTCATGATAGTAAGTAAGTGTACCAAGTTTGAATTCAATAGCATTGATACTTACTGAGAAAAGTGGAACTAAACGCAAAACTTAACCAAAATTTTCAATTTTTTAAGTATAAAAAGGGCACATAATTCTGTCAAAATGCACGCCAGAGTTATCTAACTTTGCCTGCCCAGTCCCCTCATGATAGTAAGTAAGTGTACCAAGCTTGAATGCAATAGCATTGATACTTTCTGAGAAAAGTGGACCTAAACGCAAAACTTAACCGGACGCCGACGCCAACGCCAACGCCAACGCCAACGCCGACGCCGACGCCGACGCCGACGCCGACGCCAAGGTGATGACAATAGCTCATAATTTTTTTTCAAAAAATAGATGAGCTAAAAAAGCATAAACATGAACACAATTACGAAAAACAAAAGTTACCGTTTCTTTCTAACCTGAACACAATAATAGTGTATGTTTACATTTACGAACAGGTTAAATGTTAAGTAATGTTAAGAAAAAAAATTATATAACATCTTTAGCGTACAGTAATACTGTACAACTAAAAAAGGGTAACAGCATGCTAAATTGCTGTTTGAGTTAATTGTGTGTTCTAAATAATTTATGCATGTTTTATAAGAAGAACATATTTAAAAAAAAGCATAAACATGAACAAAATTACGAAAAACAAAAGCTACTGTTTCTTAATTACCTGAACACAATAAAAGTGTATGTTTACATTTATGAACAGGTTAAATGTTAAGTAACATATACATCATACAATACAATAACAGTGTTTTGTACAGTTTGTCCATGTTTTGTTGTATTACATTGATTATTAATATATTTCAATAAGCATTCTTTCGAAACTATTCAAGTACACATGCACGCAACTATCGATAAGTTTAGCTCCGTATACATAATTATATACTAATTCGAGTCAATTAACATTAACTATTCACGTGCACATGAACAAAAACTATCAATAATGTCCTGCTCAGTATGCATAGGTTGATGATCAATTGCGTCAATTAACCTTTATATGCGTATAAATTTGATAACATCTTTTTATAAACATTACATATTACAAGAATCTTGTTTACGGCTGAAGTTATTTTAAAAGCAAAAAGGAAAATATATTAATAACCGTATATAACACGTTGTACAAGACTTACTAAGTAGTTAATGGTAACAAAACAATATCCTATTCATTTCTGTATGATAAGAATAGTATACATAACACTTGGTCAGCACAGTTTTTATATATCGCGATTATTACTGAGTTGTTAATGGTAACAAAACAATATTTAATCCATTTCTTAATAATAAAAATAAAAAACATAACACTTAATCTGCACAGTTTTTATATATCACGATTATTACTGAGAGGTTAATGTAACAAAACAATATTTAATTCATTTCTTAATTATAATAATAGTAAACATAACACTTAATCAGCACAGTTTTTATATATCACGATTATTACTGAGTGGTTAATGTAACAAAACAATACTTAATTCATTTCTTAATAATAAAAATAGTATACATAGCACTTAATCAGCACAGTTTTTATATATCGCGATTGTTACTAATGTTTTTCCATGTGTGTTATTATAATATTATAAAAAGCTCGGGCCGTGCTTGTGCATGCACGTGATTTGATTTAATTATATATATATTGATCCAAATGTATTAATTAGCGCAATCGGGCCGTGCTTGTGTATGCACGTGATTTTATTTAATTATATATATATTGATCCAAATGTATTAATTAGCGCAATCAAAGTAGTTTTCAGTATCATACACAAACTATTTCTATATCACGATTATAACTTATGACTTTCAATATGTGTTATACTTTTATAAGATGCTCAAGCTGTGCTTCAAATAATGTTTTCATATCATGATTATTACTAGTGTCTTTCATTATGTGTTATACTTTTTTAAGTTGCTCAAGCTGTGCTTTTTCACATACGCGATTTTATTTAATTATATATGTTGATCAAAAATGTATGGATTTGCGCAATCAAAGTAGTTCTGAATGTCATACACAATAGTTGTACCCACGGTCGTGAAGACAAAAAGAGAACAACTGCACAACAACGTGGATTTGCAATAGTAAACATAGTTAAGAAAGCAATCATTGACATTCAGGGCTGAAGAAAACACTGCGTCGATACATGTTTGAACAAGGGACAAAATTGTAACAAAACCAGGTTTTCATTGTGAAAAAAAAATCTGATAAAGGGAGAAAACTCAAACTGAACTTTTGAAATGAACAAACAATATTAACCCCCTTTGTAAGTTTGTTTTTTTTTTAATCTATTTTTAGTCGTGGCGACCTTGACATTGGAGATATTGACGTGATTCTTTCGTGCGACACACCGTCCCATGATGGTGAACAAATGTGCCAAATGATTTTAAAATCTCACAATGAATGACCAAGTTATGGCCAGGACAAGCTCATTTATGGCCATTTTTGACCTTTGAACTCAAAGTGTGACCTTGACCTTGGAGATATCGACGTAATTATTTCGCGCGACACACCGTCCAATGATGGTGAACAAATGTGCCAAATGATTTTAAAATCTGACAATGAACGACATAGTTATGGCCCGGACAAGCTTGTTCCGCCCGCCCGCCAGCCCGCCAGCCAGCCCGCCAGCCCGCCAGCCCGCCAGCCAGCCCTTTTCCTTCGGAAAACCTGGTTAAAAAACACGAGGAACGGTGTTTTTTTTTTCGTGTAAGCGTTCATAAGATAGTTTTCAATGAAAGAAAAGGCTGTCTATTTTATGCAATACAACCTGTTAATCAGCTTCGGCCAGTCTGTCCCCATCCAATGCTTGTACTCGTCATATGCGATTGGCCGGACTACACCCTTTGTTGATTTATGAAATAAGTGTCCGTCCCACGACCAAACAGATTCGTTTTCAGGCAATGCCCTTTTTATTGTCATCAAAACCTTTTGATTGATGTTTGTAAGGTCTTCATTAATGTAGATATTCGATCCTTTAAACTGCTTCCGTTGGTCATAACGAAGTTCCGTTTCTGCCTTGACACAAATTTGACGATAATCGGCCTTGTAAATCCGTCCTTGACTTTGCCTAAACGATGCGATATATCAATGTCACCGATTTGAAGATTTAGCCCTTTGATTTTCTGGTTTAGTTGTACTAAAACTTTTTGTGTTGTAATTTCAGCCGATTCGCTTAAAGTTTGACCACTGTGTGTTGGTTTTGGCTCTTCCGGAATACCGAATATACGGACATTATTTCGTCGGCTGTATTGCTCTGAGGAATTGAGTTGCCCAGAATGATAGTCAACATATTCTTGAATGTTAATTGCATTTTGTTTGGCTTGTTCATGGTTTTGCTCAACTTTTTTTTCTAGCAGTGTGACTTGTTCTTTTAGTTTATCATTTTCCTTTTCCTTTTCAAATAGTTTACCTTCAAGAATTTCGATTCTGTTTTCGACCGATTTCAGGAACTCGTTTTTTGTTTGATTGATAATGTCCACTATCATCAGTTTAAAGCTGGAATCTTTGCCAGAAAACAAGTTTTCTAGATTTGTATTTATATCCGCTAGGGCCTTTTTTATTTCTGCCATTTCGCAACCTTGTACTTTGTCAGTTTCTAGTATTTCAGGTTCAGGTATTTCGCTTATCGCGTTATGTTTTGAATGCTGTTTTCCTTTCTTCTTTTTCTCTTTTATTTTATTACCATGTATGTTATTGTCTTTAGTTGATGTTAAGCTTATGTCTAACTCACTGCTGCTGGAGCTGTGTTTTCTTTTAGATGCATCGGTCATCGCATTGTTTTGATCGCTTTAACTTTTTTGGTAACTATACTATCATTTTAGTTTTGTATTAGGAGGCTAAGTCATGATTTCCTCGTGCGTAGAGTCGATCAACTAGCTAAGATGGCCGCCTATAACCTACTACCTTTGTAGATTCGAAAAATTTAAAATCATCTACATTATGTTTATGTTTTGTAATAGCACAAAAAGTACTGACTTTGTTTGATACAGGCGATTATGTATTCCTGTTAGTCCAAAAATTCGCACTCTAGTATCCTTTTTTCACGCTTAAATCCGATAATTTCTGCCCCGACATAAACACACGTCCTCGCTTGACCACGCTCACTCACACTATTTTAAAGTGGTATTGTGCGCATCTAACAGTATATGCTATGTTTATAGGTGTCTATTGCACCCGTTGTTTATTTTTGGTGTTTTCACTTCATATACACTTATATTTGTTAATGCAGCATTAATATACTTAAACAATATCCCGGAAAGAGAAAAATAATGCAGTTGAATATCAACCGTACTTTCGTTTTGACAACTGACGACAGAAATGATTCGATGTACGATGTGAATCTAAATTTAGTTTTAGTGCAGATTCGTTCATACGACACAAGACACTATTTTGTTTTACGGATCATTTCGGCTTCGAGGACTGGACAGTCATGTCAAATATAATGGTTTACAGTCAACTCGTACCTTAGTCAACTCGCACGGTAGTCAACTCGCACGTTGTTTGGTCAACTCGCACGGAAGTCAACTCGTACCTAAGTCAACTCGTACCTTATCCAAACTAGTTATGTATTAATGGGTTCTAAACGAGTAATTTATGCATAAACACAAATGAGAAACACTTTCAGAGTTTAGTTCAATACTTTGTATTGCAATATTTTCACAAAATAACAATTTTTTCACAAAATATTTTTACACCACAGTTACGTTTTAGGCACATTATAACAGATAGTAAAAGTATTTTTATATATATTATATTTTAACTATTATTTTAATATTTATTTCAATATTTGCACATTATCAAAGCTTTACAATATGTACACAAGTAGACATACATCTATTTACCTATATTTTAATATATATTTCAATACTTACACATATCAAAGCTTTACAATATGTTCACAAGTAGACATACATCTATATACTTTTAGTATATAGGAAAAAAAGTATGAAAATAATGTCAACGTGAGTACAAATACGTTTAGCTTAGTATCATATAAACCGCGTATATGATCATACCTACATGTATTTAAACATGGTTGTACGAAAAATGGTTCATTTTACAATAATAGTAAATCATAATACAATTTTACAATAATTAAATGTGCATTTCTTTAATACTTTAATAAATTTGTCCAACATTATTAAAATTTGAACATGAGTTACGGTTCTACATTAATTAATTAAATATTAAAATGTATAGCATGACACATTAAAAGAGTTATTTAAGTAATCAATACTACAGCCTTTCTCTAGGCAACCCCTATCAGTAATAGCCTTATCTACCCCTCGATAATCAGTACCCTCATCAGCTCTGAATGATTGACAGATTAGCTGTTTATTGTAATTTTAATGGTGAGAAATTAATACGATATGGTTTTTTCAAGTATTGTTAGTTTGTTGACCGATAAGGTGACAGATGTTTTATTATTACATTTCCAATTTAACAATTAACGTAATAACGTATGAAAATTTCAAAATCTTTCATGATTATTTCATTTTACCGACGCCGTTTTATCACTGATAATTAATTTATTGGCAAACATTATTGGTTTAACCCCCTTATTTGGAACTGACTTCCTTTTAAGCACATTTTGGGACCTGACTTCCAAATGACAAACACATCTTTCATATGTAAAAGAGCTTGACATGATATACCTACCCATCTTAAGTAAAGTGTATATGTGTACTTCAATATTATAGTTTTATAGCATGTTACGTGGTGCAATATAAGTGTTTTCTTAATCACGTTACTTACTGTAGAATAATAATAATGCTGTTCGAAAACATGCCGACCAATTGAATCAATTCACCTATTTTCAAGAAGATGGGTTGTGTGGTGGCTGATGTACGAGATAATAGAACGTTTATCTTTCAGTAATATTATAATTAATTTCATGTATTTTATGACGTGTCGACTTTATTCTGCTATGAACTTTTTTTAACCATTCTTTTACTGTCTTTTCAGATGATGCATGTTAAAAAGCAAAAATAAGTGCATCTTTCGTTGCAGTATATGTAATGAGGAATTTTATATCAGGGGAGGATTGAGATATCATGCCCCATTCATGGACCACATGAGTTTAAATGTAGAATATGCAAGAAAGAATCCTTCAACAGAGCCGGACTAAAACAGCAAATAAAAAACACGAACATAACAAAACATGTACAGCTGATGTTTGTAGTGTTTTTGTTTTATTTATAAAGTCTACATAGACACGTCTGACATATAATTGCTATGAGTGCTACTTACTTACACGTTTTATTCCGTATATGTCATGATGCTAGTTTCTCACTTTGTTATGAAAATAAACCATCATCTGTGTTACGTCATTTCTTCCTACGATGTCTCTGCATAAATTTTCAATTGTATTCAGCACTTATAAACATGATTATTAAAAAAGATTTGGGTCGGATTTAATTCGTTATGCATTTGACATATTAACATTACTTACGATTAGAAGGCAATGTTAGGAACAAACGAAATAATCTTTATAAGTGAACCAATACTTTATTCCCTCAATACAACAGTCATAAATAATATGTATTCACATAGGTATAAAAGAGAAATAACATGTATACACATTCTATTGATCACTTCTACTGAAATCATATCGTGTATTGCATTTGCACAAATCTTTTTATCCACTACAAATTCACTTTTTGCGATTATAATATAGTGACCAACTCAGAACTGGTTTAAAAGATGGTCGTCCAAAATGTGTCACATCAAAATCATATACATGTATCCGTATCGTTATGGTAAAACGCGTCAAATGTCATTGTATTAAATAAACAATTCATATTTAAGTATAAAAAAAAACATCCACCGATATGCATCTTCTAAGCAGATGTCAGGTATTCCAAATTGCTTCATGTATTCCGAATCGCAACAATGGCAGTATCAACCTTATACTAGTATCAAACCGGCTTTACCCTCTACTGTTTTTCATTACACTTTAATTGCACGTATATGTGATTGTTTGGCAAGGTACTTCGGCGTAATCTTTTTTGTTTGATTGGTGGGTTTTCATGTACCTATCGCATTCTAGAGCGGTACACACTTCGTTACGCCGTCTTTTTTAATCTTGGCATCCTCAACATATATAACTGGCGTCTTGATATCTGGAAATAGTAAGCATAGTATTCCGTTTGGTGCATATTCAAACATAAGTATGTCCATATGTGTTAAAATAAACAGGTAAGAATTACACTGTGTTAATTATACCGTCGAATGTCTTATATTACACACACTTAACGTTAGCGTTAAGTACGCGATAATAGCCGATAAAACATATAATAATAAAAATTTATAATATAACAATTAATAGAAAAAAGATAACTCTTGATTTCTTCAAGTGAAAATGTTTTCCAATACATTCGCACCAATGCGGAATTCATTCACGAAAGTTGTTTCGCATAAAACCTTCTAACATAGGAAAGAGCTGTTTATCATTTAGAAGTCAGGTCCCAAAATGTGCTTAAAAGGAAGTTTAGTTCCAAAAATGGGGGCTAACCCGTTATAATTCGGCATTGAATGAATTAATAGACATAACAACGCTTCGAGATAATAAAATATTCGTGATTTATGTTATATTTTACTGTACACATGCACAAATACTGTTTATTATGAGAAAAAATTATATTCGAACATCCAACATCTCGAAGGTCAAGAAATTAAACAACAAATTTGTCGACGGATTCGCTTCAATAACTTTTTTATTCCGACGTCTACGGTTTTGAAACGAAAAACCGAGGAGAGCACAAACACCGTAGAGCCGAAAGGGCTTATTCATTTAGAAGAAATATAAATATAAACTGGCTTACCGGGTGAAAATATCCGCTACTCCTTCACGAAAAACACTTAAACGACGCCATCTTTGAAGTTTTGCAACAACTTTCTCACTTAAACGCGGTAAGCTCCCGTATACGCGTGCCCCCCCCCCCCCCCCCTGCTTTCAATGACTTAATTGCGAAATAATGATCGAGAAATGTCCCTCTCGTTGATGTATTTTCGTTATCTTTGTGTATAGCTTACTTAATTTGTTGTGCTACTATATATATGAACGTGTGAATTATTTAAGATCGATCTTGACCAAATGTTTGGGTACACTAAAATCGGTTTCAAACCCAAACTCTTTTATTTCACGGTAGCAAGACGGTAACAACAATTTTGCTTAATATTCTAGTCATGAAGGTATGGTGTGTGTTTTGCAATATGTCGTGTTGGATGTTTTATCCGCCACAATAGCAAGTTGTTCGTACCGAACATTTGATTTCTCAGTTATTTTGCAGGCTATAAATGACAGAGACAGTGCTTTCCACAAATATAAGGTTGAGAAGTCTGAAAAAAAGTTATAACACTTTTAAGAAATTGAGAAATTCTGTTCAAAGCCTTGTTCATAGTGCTAAGAAAAATGATTAAAAAAGTACCCTAGAAGAAAACAACAATAATTCTAATTGTCTATGGAAAATACCTAAATCCCTTTGCTTGCCTTCAAACAAAGGTTCTTCTATTCCTTATGAAAATATTTGCTTAAAAAATATGACAATATTTGTTTTGAAAAGAAATGTTTTGTGGAGACATTTAACAGCTTTTACACAACAGTTGCTTCTATACTTGTTAAGAAACTTCCAAAAAAGGTATACAAATATAGTAGTAGATTTATGTATTCATTTTTCAGTAGTACATGGGTTTATCCTTATAGTTATTCCTTTTCACTTGTGACTGAGAGTAAAGTCTTGAAATACTTAAATTCACTTAGTATTGAAAAGGCCACTGGGATGGATGGTATACCTTCGATGTTTGTAAAGGATGGGTCTTCTATCATTAATGCCCCTCCCCCCCCCCCCTTGCTCATGTCATTAGCTTGTCACACATACACGGGGTCGTTTCTGATGATCTTAAGTCTGCAAGAGTTTTTTTCAACTTTATAAGAATGATAAGCTTTGTGTTGGTAGTTACACACCTGTTTCTATTTTAAATATCATTTCAAAGATACTTGAACGTATTGTTTATGACCAAGTTGAAAAGTATTTTCAAGATCAAGACTTAATGTATAAATATCAATATCTGGGTTTAGGAGAGGTTATTCCACCGACACATGTCTTATTCACTTATCTGACTTCATTAGAGGTGAAAATGATAAAGGTAATATTGTAGGCATGGTTCTTTTAGACTTACAGAAGACTTTTGATACAGTGGACCACTCCATACCTTTAATGAAACTCCGTGCTTCTGGTCTGGGAGATGATATAAAAAGTGGTTACAGTCATATTTGTCTGACAAGAAACAGCTTGTTGATGTGTTTGGTACATTTTAGTCATCAGAAAACATTTCCTGTGGCGTCCCCGGGCTTCATACTTGGCCCCTTGTTGTTTGTAATCTATGTTTACAAATGATATGTCAGCTGTGGTAAAACATAGATTACTCTTGTATGCTGATGATGCTGCCATTTTAGTTTCGGATGAAAGTATATCTACGGTTGAGAAGATTCATAATGATTATCTAAAGCAAGTCAGTGAATGATTAATTGACAACAAACTGTCATTGCACCTAGGTAAGACCGAGTCAATTCTATTTTGTTCACAATCCATTTTAAATATTTCATGTGATGGAACACCCATTTCATCTACATCATCAGTTAAGTATTTAAGAGTTACAATTGACCAAATTTGTCTTTCACTTCAATGGCAGAGTCAGGCATCAAGAAGACCAATTTAAGTTTAAAGGGACTGTCAACCACGAGGACGAAGAAATGAAAAGTTGTAAAATACCGTATTTTTACAATTATTAGTTTATATTTATTTATCACGACAGGTATATAAACATTACTTGAAAAAAGTTCATATTTTCAGTATATTTGGTAATAACATTTTGCGATGTGAAATCGAAAGTACATCGCGAAAATAGGTGACATAACGATATACACAATATAAATAATGCAAGTAGATTGATCATTCTCTATATAAAATATATACAATTCACTACGCATGCACAATATGCATTCCTGGGTTTACCACGTGACGATGATAATCAATTTACTGACTTTAATTATAGTTAACTAGCAGTTACCTGGTAGACATACCTAGTAAAATTTATTACCGAATATACTGAAAATATGAAAACTTTACAACTTTTTTCAAGTTATATAATATACCAGTCGTGATATTTTAATCAATATAAACTAATAAGTGTAAAAAATACGGTATTTTACAACTTTTCTTTTCTTTGTCGTCGTGGTTGACAGTCCCTTTAAAGTTTTTATATCGAAAAAAGGATCCAAAGACACTAGAAGGCTTCTAGTCATGTCTTTAATTCAGTGCCACTTTGACTTTAGTTGTTCTGTTTGGTACACTGGTTTAACTCAAATGTTAAAAAGCAAGTCACAGGTCACACAAAATAAACTTATCAGGTTCATATTAAATTTGCATATTAAACAAGTTCTTAAATACCTTTTTTACAATTATTAGTTTATATTGATAAAAAATATCACGACTGGTACAGACCAGTCGTGATATTTTAATCAATAAAAACTAATAATTTTAAAAATACGGTATTTTAGAACTTTTCTTTTTTCGGCAATCTGGTTGACGGTCCCTTTAACATGAATGATTGCAATAGGTATGCCATTCCAAGGTTCAATGTGTCTGGCAAAAAGTCATTTGCTTTCAATGGCTGCACTATCTGGAACTCTCTTCCTCAGCATATCAGAGATGTCAAAAGTCTTTTAAACACAGTGTTAGGGGGCATTTTTATGACAGGTAGATTTTTAATATGCAGCTCTTTACGATTTCTTAAAGATGATTGAATACGAATGTTCATATTGATAGATTTATTGTGTATTTTATAGCATCGCAAATAATTATGTTTAACTTTTAAAGCCACACACCTTGAAATGAAAGTAAATTTAAGTATAAATAAGAAACATATTTTAACTTTGTCAATTAAAATATATCTGGTGAATACAAGGTAGAAATCCGTCTTTTTTGCGCTTTAAAACTTAAAAATAATCGCGTTTGACGAAATGGACTTATACGTATAGAAATCCTACTTTCGGTTTTAAAATATAAAAAATAATAAATTACTTGCAAACAAGGCTATATATTTAACTTTATCTATGCCAATTAGAATATATCGGATGGTTGCAAGGTAGAAATCCGTCTTTTTGCGCTTTAAAACTTAAAAATAATCGCGTTTGTCGAAATGGACGCATGCGTATAGCAATCCTACTTTCGTTTAAAAAAAAATCTTGCTAATTTGGCCATAGATTTAATGACAATTTTGCACACTTTCAAATTGCATCTATATGTATTGATGAACATGTATTTCATTTCAAGGTGTGTGGCTTTAAAGGGGCCTTTTCACAGATTTTGGCATTTTTTTAACTTATTCATTAAATGCTTTATATTGATAAATGTAAACATTGGATCATAAAAGCTCCAGTAAAAAATCAAGAAAAAAATTAAAAAAAGGAAAAGAACATTGCCCGGAGCAGGTTTCGAACCAGTGACCCCTGGAGTCCTGCCAGAGTCCTGAAGTAAAAACGCTTTAGCCTACTGAGCTATTCCGCCGAGTACACATTCATGACGTATTTTATACCTTTTATAAGCAATCTTCGTAGTTTCACAAAATTTAACGACAAAAACAGAACTCTCCAAATTATTCAATCGTTTCGCGTTGCAACGCTTTATAATTTTTAGGTTTTAAAATCGTCAAAAGATGCATATAATGGCTATATTAGAGCATGGTTAATGTTCAGTATTACTGTTTCCTCACAAATATCATAACTAAAACGAAAACTTACGAATCTGAAACAACTTTTTTCAATTTTGTCAATTTGCCAAAGCGTGAAAAGATCCCTTTAAAACAATGTAAAAGGAACAGCCGTTTTAGATGCGAGCTGTTTCAAGGTCTACTGAAAGTATCGCGTTCATAAATAAGACATATATTTGTTAATTGGACTTATCCTTTATAATCTGAATCGAGTGGAATCTTTTAGTATTAAACATGAAAGAAAGCGTGTATATTATAAAATATCTTACAGTTAAGATATGCAAAACGATTACAGTGTTATGCACAGGCAGCAGTATCATAAATTTGCCTCCCCCCCGGGACCCTACCCCCCCCCCCCCCCGGTTTACCCCAGGGGTAGTATATATAATACCTATACGAGGGTTATTTTTCAAACTATGTATTTTTGTCAATATTAGTTGTTGAAAAGTCAAACCATACACAATATGTGTACATTTAACAATCTGGAACCCCTGGGGTAAACTCGGGGGGGGGGGGGTAGGGTCCCGGGGGGGGCAAATTTATGATACTGCTGCCTGTGGTGTTATGAACCACGACGGTGAATATCAGAAACAATAAAACACGTCTTTATCTGTGACGTTAATTTACATTTTAAAGGGGCCTTTTCACAGATTTTGGCATTTTTTTAACTTATTCATTAAATGCTTTATATCGATACATGTAAACATTGGATCGTAAAAGCTCCAGTAAAAAATCAAGAATAAAATTAAAAAAAGGAAAAGAACATTGCCCGGACCAGGTTTCGAACCTGTGACCCCTGGAGTCCTGCCACAGTCCTGAAGTAAAAACGCTCTAGCCTACTGAGCTAATCCGCCGAGTACACGAACTGAACGTATTTTATACCTTATATAAGCAATCTTCGTAGTTTCACAAAATTTAACGACAAAAACAGAACTCTCCAAATTATTCAATCGTTTCGCGTTGCAACGCTTTATAATTTTTAGGTTTTAAAATCGTCAAAAGATGCATATAATGGCTCTATTAGACCATGGTAAATGTTCAGTATTACTGTTTCCTCACAAATATCATAACTAAAACGAAAATTTGCGAATCTGAAACAACTTTTTTCAATTTTGTCAATTTACCAAAGCGTGAAAAGATCCCTTTAAACACTTAAAATGTGATAACTTCTTAATAATGTCTAGTCTGGAACTTTTCAGAATATATTCTATGCAAAATTTAGTGTAACTTAAATATGTCATATGTCTTTGATTATTATTTACTGTGATATTATTATATACTGTAATATAAAACGTTGTCTC
This sequence comes from Dreissena polymorpha, assembly GCF_020536995.1. NCBI lineage: Eukaryota > Metazoa > Mollusca > Bivalvia > Myida > Dreissenidae > Dreissena > Dreissena polymorpha. The sequence goes on along the minus strand of NC_068355.1, from coordinate 85,776,459 downwards.
CTATGTCATACACTATTATATCTAAAGGACTTCAATGGAAATTAGGGTTCAATTGCAAACCCTCTATTGTGCAAAGCTTAACGTATACTGTTGATTGACATGGATTTGATTATATGCAGGTCGTTTTAATTGTTTATTGTGCGTTTATAACATGCTGCCATGTAAATCTATGCAATTAATGTTGAAATATATCTATCTATTTTTCTCCTTCCTACACAACTTCATGTTCAATCAGTTTCTAACGTTATCAAGATTCCCATCAAAGACAATCGCTTTTGCACATGACTCATCCGAAAAGATACCAATACATCATATGCTTTCGACGAAATCGAGCAATAAAACATCAACAAATTCAAACTCGTATACATGTGCTGTACATATTTGAATTGTTTTGTTTTTTAATATGTATACAAAAAATCGTTGTGGGAATTAATAAAAGTTTATTTGATACACAATAAATCACTATATAGAAACACAACTGTAGCAAGAGCATACGACTCAGTCAAAGCATTCGATATTTGAACAACAAAATACAGATCATAGTGTGATATGGCGGGACATATGCGATTCGAACATATTAGTTTTGAACAGACGATTGGTCTACATACAGTTTATTTAGACATGTGAATGCGTATTATGGTTTACTCTTCAACAGATTTATTCAACATTGGAACAAGTTTAGGCAGTGCTCTGTGAAAAGGGGCTGTAATGCATGCGCGAACAATGTTGTCCCAGATGAGCATGTGCAGTCCACACAGGCTTATTAAGGACAACACTTTCCGCTTAAAAATTGTTTCGTTTAAAGAAATATTAGAAACAAATCCAGTTAAGACGGACAGTGGCGTTTAACCCCATTTTCACAGAGCATGGCATATTTTTAATTCACACGTGGAATAAAGGGAACTCATAATTTTGCATGTTCATGTTAAATGTTGTTTTGTATTGTATAAGCAATACTAAAGACCGGAATCACCTTCTGTACATACTTTTACAAACGTACTCTTTTTTCTTTTTGAAATAGAATAAAATATACAAATGCTTATTTTAAACGTAGTTAAGTTTCAACAAGTATTTACGCAACACATGCAGTTATAAGTTATGTGAGAAAAATAAAGCACAAAAACTATTAGCATGATTCAAACAACAACAACAAAAAACAACAACAACAAATAAGTAGAGTTAAAAAGAATATTTCATTTTTTTTCTTGCATCTTAAACCAACATATGGATATGGCCGAGCATTTAAAAAAAAAGTAAACAATCTTTTGATGACATCATCAATCAATCAATCAATCAATCAACCAATAAATCAATCAATCAATCTATTAACTAATAAATCAATAAATTAATCAGATAATGCTTACTTCAACAAAATGTATTACGGTCGAGTTTACACCGATACCGACACAAGTACATGAAAGAATTACCTGTTGTACAGACGTTTTTTAAAATGAGTAAAACATTTCTTTCAGTTATTTACTGGTTCTACTTCGTCTTAGCTTTTGTTTTTGTTGTTGATACATCAACGTCTTATCTGTTTTGAAAATAAAGTAAACAAAATTCGTACATACTCGCCTACATATTAACATTTTACCGAATAAATGTAATTGTGTCTTAAATGTTAAGCATGTCCTATCTCAAAACTACAAGATAACGTCGAATATAATACGATACAGTTCAGTACAACCAAAATATAAGTATGTAAATAAACATGTAGGTCATATTAACCTGTAATTAAATCCATGGTTACAATGTTAAGTGAACAACTTAGAACATATTACGAACAAGATAAGTATTGATGCCAAGAATCAAATGGCGTCGGGAATTTTCAGTGTAAAAGGCACTCAATGAAGTTACATGGAAAGATTTTTTCTACTGTAAATATTAATATATTGGCTGATTATTTTAAACAAAATAGAAAAAGATACTGGTATAACCATTATCTATGATTTTGTGTTATAACCCCCAAATAACCATTATCTACAATGTTGTGTTATAACCCCCAAATAACCATTATCTATAATTTTTTTGTTGTTACCCCCAAATATTTCAAATTTCATTTTATTGAACAGAACAGAATTTTATTACACATAAACTTTACAGTTTCAAGTGTTAAACAAAATGATAATACAAAATACATGAATATAGTAAGTCGTTGTTTTTTCTTACAGAAATATCATAATTTGGTAATGAATGAACTTTACAGCTATTTTAGACAAACATGATAACAGTGTATCTAGCTGTATATGGAATTGCTTTAATATGTCGTTGTTTCAATAAAATAAATCAATATCTATGTTAAGAACAAAAAATAATACAATTTGGATCACAGTAAAAAGTTAGTAGTACACAGAATACCGAATTTTATTTATACTTAATGTTAATGCAACAACTCCATCAGCATACAATAGTTACACAACATGATCAATAACATAAATCAGTATCCTTTTAAAGAACAAAACATAATACAATTTGAATCACAGTTGAAAAATCACCTTCTAACTAAGATATTAATAAATGACTGTAGTGTAACGGTTATCAATAAAGCAATAAACCGTGTAATCGCTGTCGTCTTGTAAAATTTAAGAAAATACGCGTTAACCAAAACTCGAACAGCAAAAGTCTGCGCTATTGTTAGAAAAAACACAAACTAAATATAATTATTTTGATTATGTTTTTTTTATACAATTCCAGAAAGTTTCACCGGTTCGCGTATTTGGCCAGTCCCTGTGATCTTTTATTATTGCCCAGTCCCTGTGATCAGTTATTATTTAAAAGAATTAGCTTAGCATTATTGGCAATAAATGCTGTATTAACTGTAATAGGCACAAATGCAGTACTAATTTACACAAAAAATCACCACTATGCAAGAAATTCTGACAACACAAATATATACATTGAACCGTAAAATAACTTCTCATCCCATAAGCGAAAAAAACAACGTATTACATACGAGTCGCCGCACTTCAGTGCGACGCCAATGATGAGAGATCACCAGCTCATATATAAAATATTTCCAATTAAAAAATAATATTTATTATAAGTTATGTCACAAAAAACACAGTTAAAATGTGGTATGAAAGGTGGGTCAAACGAATGTACGTTCGGTAATATAACTCATTGATTCCACGTCGTTATTGCAAGTTTATTGCAACGGTTAAAAGATGACAACGTATTGAAATTGTCATATATAAACCATATTCATAACCTAATCGAACAATACTTCCAGCCATGTATTGTAACAATTCCAATGTCACACAAAGCACTCATCCTTAAACTGCATCTGAACGATGTAAAGTTAGGTATAATAACGCAGTTCACGATATAGCAAATACGCAATTGAGCACATAAACGAGATCTGACCATTTATGGCACTGTTAACCAATACAGACAATTTTAAGTCATGAAATATTGTGTCATCCCAACACACTTTCACTGTATTTTTACCATTAATGTCGAGAGAGGTAACAAATTCCATGTCGCCAAAATACGTGGCATATTCGGCGATGTATAACAAATATCCATCGTACATTTAATTTACTTCTTCATCAGCAAACTCAACCAAAGGACAGGAGAATATTTTACCTATCAGAAGCATTTTGCTCAAAATATTTTTCCTGAAGCTCGGGTTATAAGAATCAATACTCACTAAGTTATACGATCCTTTCAGAAATTCAAGATCGCGACTTGCTTGTATTTCACGAAGATACGACAAACTACGCATACTATGTGACATTAATTCCTGTTCACACTGTATCAATGAATCATTAAATCGGACGGTCCAATTTGACTTTAGAAACTGGTGTATTTGACTCATCAATTCGGATGGCTTCATTTGTGTTAATATACGAAACACGATAGCAAACTGGTCTATGATCACAAAGTCTGACTCCGTGGTGTAGTGTGCATATTCAGTTAGAATTTGAATTCCCATCGATTTCTCAATATGAAAGCCAATGCCATTGAAAAATGGTTTGATACCATCCTCGGTAGTTCCATTTGGTAAACGAATCGGCTCAGAGATGAGCAGCTTTACGAAAAGCACAACTTCCTGTGAGGGCCATTTGGGTAGTGCGTAAATGCACTCACCCTGGGGATTGCGTTCTTGTCTGACAGGGCAATGAATCTCCCTGTGATGTCTCTGGTTCTGAAAACGATTGGACAATTTAAATACCATTAGCAAGTATGAATTTAAAAAGCAAAAAAAAAACTAATGATAAACCAGTATTTTATTTGCTCAATAGCCACTGCCTGTACGCTTTGTATTTACAAGAACACAGTAAGGGTTGAACTGTAAAAATAAGCAATTATACCACAGAACTTGCATTACAATTATTTAAATTATATTAAAATGCCTCATGATGGCAGATTGGTTTGTTATTATTTACATAAATCAACGATAAGTAAATGAGATATGCAAGCATCACTCATTTTGTTCCGACGAAAAGGGACAATTTAACTTATGGTTTTCAGTGTAGGAGTACATTACATACCTTTAATTTAAATGCTGCAATTGCCAATCCATCCACATAAGCAACGCCGTGCGTCCATTTGACTAGCATGACAAAGTTTATATTGGAAATACTTTTGTAAGGATATTTTTCTTTGTAAGAACACTTAGTTCTAGGTATCATGTTATTGTTGCAGATGAAGCAGAAAACGTTTTTGAAATAATAGTTCATACTTTTGGAATTGGTGTGAACATAAACAGACTGAAGTGAGCTCGAACATAATTCAGTGATACTGTTTTGATCTAAATTAAACTGATAAAGGTATTGCAAAATGTTGGCTCCCAACGAAGTTTTGTTCGGACATGCATCTACCGGTGGATTTTTAAAGCATTGTAATTTTCTTAACGTGTCAATATCATCGTGAGGGTATATGAAATACGCATGACAGTGTTCTGTAAAGGTTCTAAATCTGATGGCGGAGAAGATGGTGTCAATATCCGACGAACTTAGATTATTGAATTTTACGTAAGAATCCCATTCTTTGCCGTCCGTCACCCTGTTGCATGTTGCGCATTGATTATTGATGTAGATCTTTTCACGACTGGGAGAAAACACTGGTAGGAGAGGGCCCCAGGGATTTTGCTGAAGGTCATAGCAGTTTATTGTTTTGTTGCATGTGGTCACCATGTAAAACGCTACGTTGGCATTCACAATGTCAATATTTTGATCCGACGACTGATATAGGCACTCTTCATGCTCAATCTGTTCTGTTGAGTACACGCTATTAAAGCAGCAGTCATTGTAGTTCTCACAGTCATCGTCGCAATAAAACTTAATGTTTATGCAATTCTCTGCCATAATCGTGTTTTCATGTTCACTTCCGATTAAATATAGCATAGTATTGTGTACATTGTACGTTGTGATATTTAGACTTCTAATTAAAATAAAATGACTTAAAACATTAGTAAGAATAGAATCTATTAGTTGCTATACTTAAAAAACACTAAATCTCAACATGGTCAGTCTGTAGTGTAATATTAAATGACATTGATAATGTTCAACGCCAACGTATTTTCTGAATTAGATAATAGAGTATACATACAAACCTTCACAGCAGGGCGCCCATTCTGAACTATTAAAGAGCGTGGACTGAGTTGATCTGTTGTTGTCACATACAGCCGTGCGAGCGCAGAGGTTTTCTTCATGAGTGCGAAACAGAGACACAATTTTCTCTTCTGTCCAGTTTTTCCAGCTCATTGAATTGTTATCAGCCGCAATGATTGAGGTCATTGCCATAAGGGTCACGGTAACCGACGCACAGACAACAACTTTCATTTTTTAATATTCTGAGCGTCCATTATGCACTAGTTTTAATAATCTTATTTAACCATCTAACATCGCTGAAATGAAAAACAACACACAAACAAATCGTTCCAATAAACACAAATATGCGTGCAAATCGAGGAAAATAGTCCACGTAGGTTGATGCTCACAAGGCGCAAGTTGTCAAAAATATCGACAAACAAAGTAAATCCTACGCGCTTCCTCTTATTTCTAGAATGACACCCGATGATATCAATGCAATCGCATCACTGGAGGCAAAGAGATGTTTCAGAACAATAAAAAGAATGCATCATTTTAGCTATGTTTTTTATAGTTAGTAATTTGTATATTACTAATAATCACGTGGTGTAATGAATATGGTGTCCGCCTAGCGACCGGGAGGACACGGTTTCGATTCCCACCGTGGGAGAGTTCTTTAGATCTCTCCCAAAGACACCGAGTACTGGTTCTGGGCCCAGGAAACGGACTCGAGAGCGTTTATATAAGCTCTAGGCGTTCGATGCAATCGAGCTAAAATAAATAGGTTTAAAATTAAAGTAATAATCACGTTTTCACCTGGAAGAAAATGAATTGAAGGAACTTGAAAGAGGACCACAATACGATGTCAATTAACAAATACCAAGCCTCTGCGAATGCGGTTTCAGCAGAGAAGTTTTTCACTATATGAATTAAAGGAAAACAAGTATCTCTCAAGGCGCCGCCGATTTTGACCACAGGGACATGAGTTAAACGAACACATATTGTTTACAAATACATATAATAGACCGTTAAGTTTGAACTATGTGTAATATCTAAAAGCTGATTTTTTTAGTAATTTGGAATGATATGTGACAAAACAACTATTATATGTTTGACTATCTGATCGCTTATAAATAACATTCGTCATAGCATGTAACTGGGCCGTATATTGTAAGGGTTACTTAAGCATTTCTGTTTATTTTCTAATAATATTTTATAATACGTGGACACGGCAATTAATGTATAAAATCAATTCCCTGAACGTCAGATATTATTAAAATTTTGTTTAAATCATTATATTCGCATCAATATATACTTCTGCTATAAATGACTTTGTTCACGCAGTGGTGTAGTGAAAATGGTTTCTGCCTAGCGATCGGGAGGTCTCGTAAATATACGAGCAATTATATACAGTAACTGTTGAAGTCGCGCTAATGATCGGACGTTTTTTATTATCAACGCAAGTCTGTATGGCGGGTTTGTAATAAACAATGTTGAATGCGTGTGCTATTTGTGACATGGTGACTTTGAAATAGAAAAGTATTTCTCCTGTCAATTAATAGTGAATTATAGCTATGTTATCATAAATTGCTACAGTTTCAGTTTTCCTTTTTTTAATCTTTAAAAAGTAATATAAGCTTAATTTCGTTGATAGGTGTGAACACCGGAAGGTGAAGGTTATATTAAGTTTTTGATGTTACATATTGTACTTATTGTTTCAAAGTTGCGAACAAAAATTTGTTTTAAAATGATTATAGATACTGCTTAAAAACGGGAAAAAGTGTTTTATGTCTGTGTAAGAAAATAGTTAATTTTAAACGATTGAAAATACTGTTGAAAAATGTTGTTCCGATAATTCGTATCTCAATTAAATATAATGGGAACAAGTATCGTTCAGATTTTGAATATGTCTTGAAATATAATTGTAAAATTTATTTGGTCCGTGCTCTGTGAAAATGGGTTTTATGCATGTACGTAAAGTGTCGTCCCGGATTAGCCTTGCAGTCCGCACAGGCTAATAAGGGACGATACTTTCAAGTTTTATGATATTTTTCGTTTTAAGAAATTTCCTTCTTGGCAAAACGCCTGTTTAGGCGTTAAGTGTCGTCGACACTTCACGCTCATGCATTAAACACACTTTTCATAGATCGCGGCTCATTTGCAACTTTAAATAAATTATGATGCGGTGGCTGTTTTGTTATATCGAGTCACATGAAGAAAGACTTTTACCAAGGAATATCACTCAACCCTTGATGAAATGAAGATTAAGTTAAAGAAATAGGTTAAAAGTAAAATAAATACATGTGTACAATAGATTCTTGTTAGAAGTTGCTGATTGAATTTCTGCAATTGTATTGTTTATTAATTGTGTATGCGTGATTTGTTTTGGTTGGATTATGTGTTAATACAGGATGTTAATTATCATGTTAATTATTAAATGTTAATGAAATGATATATTTAGTCGAATTTAAGTAAATGTATAAACATGGCGATGCGATTTAATTTGTTTTGATTGTGTTAGCTGTTACAGTTACAAAATCGAATAAATGCGCACTTTAACAAAATGAATGAAAATATTTTGTTATTAATATTTATCGTAATTTTTGGTATTATGCTTTGCTCATAAAAGTAAGTTCGCATCCTTTCATTTTAAATAAATTTCTCCGCGCAATGTATGTATTCCACGTGTTAATATTATAAATGAATTTAAAAACAAAAAATTAAGAATTTGTATTTTCAAAATTGAAACAGCTCAAATTTGTTTTAAAAAAAATAATGTAGATACCTTCTTTATTCCACCCGTTATTGCTAATATCACTTCGGTTTTCCTTTTGTGTGCTCACGGTTCAAAACAGTCATACTGAAAGATTGTATAGCGTGCTCTGGCCACGCCTACAGGAAAGACACGCCCCTGTATTATAATCTATATAAAAGCAGGCAGTTAGTATTATACGCTCTTAGTACAACGTGAATACATTAGATCTTCAATGGTATTAAGTATTGTTGTTGTTCCATTGAAAAACTGTTCCTTAAATTTTTTACTGAGTGCACTTAGAAGTAACAGTACATATTGTGTGAAAACTATTCCGTTGAAACAAAAATCCCCTTACAAATCATAATATTGGGCCTTTCAAAATATATCTCGAATTAAACCAGGATTTCTGAAGAGAAACCCAATCACCCAGTTTTTTTGCTGATGTTAAATTTCGTGTTAATTATTGTTTATCAATAATTAAGAAGCTTAAAAACAGCATTCTAATGAAAACAGTATGTCTGAAGAAACGAAATGAATTCCTTTATTTGGTGTTTAATGGCGTTTACTTAAACCTACTTAATTTAAGTATAAAAAGATATTTAACGTAAAAAGACATATTCGGCGAATGTAACTATATCATGAAACATAACGCTAAAAGCGTACACTTTTGCCAATACAAGAAGCTCAAAGCTAGTAGATTATTAATAAATAAATCAAACTTATTTCAATGTATTGTAAAGAAGTTTCCATTTGATAAACCGAAATTGTGTGTTGTATAACCCACAGATTAAAAGAAAGTGCAGCATACGTTACGATTTATCTATTTCCCTTATCGTTGATTCACAGGAATGTGCATGTAATTGACCTCTGCTCAGAGTCCGCACAGGCTAATCAGGGACGACACTTTACGCTCGTATGATATTTTTCGTTTTAAGAAGTATTTTCTTATAAAAAATCAAGTTTAGGCGGAAAGTGTCGTTCCTGATTATATGATTTTATGACACATATATGAAATGTATACAACAAACATTTTTCTATAAATATATAGGATTTTACCATAAACATATATGGCTTTATGCAGCATTTATAACCCAGTATACCACATAAACATGGAAATATTTAACATATATACACACATATACCACATACATATTCAAACATTAAATTTTGAAACGCTTAACACGCCATACATTAGAATGGCATCTTTGTTTATAACAAATCACTCTCACGTGCACATCGCACCCATGGAACATTTTGTCTACATCAGAATTTCATGACCAGTAAAGCAAATGTTTTAGATGTCTTTAATAGGTTTCCGAACCCGCTTAAGCGACTGAGAGTTGCCGACTCAATATATAGAAATAACAAAATCCCTGTAATGCAATTTTGATTTATTCAGAAAGTAACCAGAAGATTCGTGTCATGCCTTTTCCAATACAAATATTGCCGAGCGTCATTTGAGCAAGGTTTACTTTGATCGATATCACTGTTTCATGTATTAACATCGGCAATTTCGTAGCCCCGTTCTAAATAGCAATAAGGTGTCAGCAAGTTGTGAGAGCAATAATGTTCTTGAAATTTCGAAATGTCTACTGTGAACATTGACGGGCAAAATATTGGACAATACTCACACAATTTTCTTTTTTCTTTTTATTGTACACAGCAAACTGCCATTTATATGGCATGCATACATATAATTTAACGTTTTACATGTTTAATATATAACTTAACTTAATTATTTGCGAAAAAGGCATCCTTCGGGCTCCTGTAAGTGACACATGTGTATACGTAGTATTTATTGAGATCGGGTATTCACTTTATCATCAAGGATAAGAAATGTGATCAGGTGACCTTGAAAAGCCTCCGAGTCGGAAGTGAAAAACTGTTGGTGTATGTTGCTTTGCGACGGGGCTAAAAGACAATAACCGCCATTGCGATGTACAGGTATAGAAGAAGGAAAGATAGGCCGATGGTAAAACCTAAGGACGAAAAAAACACTGTTAAGACAAACATCTAAATAATGGTTAAGTGTTACAAGAAATTGTGGTGATAGCTGTGGTGGTTATATACATGGTTGTGGTGATAGCTGTGGTGGTTATATACATGGTTGTGGTGATAGCTGTGGTGGTTATATACATGGTTGTGGTGATAGCTGTCGTGGTTATATACATGGTTGTGGTGATAGCTGTGGTGGTTATATACATGGTTGTGGTGATAGCTGTGGTGGTAATATACATGGTTGTGGTGATAGCTGTGGTGGTTATATACATGGTTGTGGTGATAGCTGTTGTGGTTATATACATGGTTGTGGTGATAGCTGTGGTGGTTATATACATGGTTGTGGTGATAGCTGTGGTGGTTATATACATGGTTGTGGTGATAGCTGTGGTGGTTATATACATGGTTGTGGGGCTGGTGATAATAGTAACAGAAGTTGTGGTAGCGATAGGAATATTAATAGTGGTAGTATTTGTGGCGATTAGGTGGTGGTAGAAGTGGTGTTTGTAGCGGTGGTGGTTGCATAAGTAGTGTTAGTAGCAAAAGTTTTAGTTGTTGTTTCTGTTTTTGTTGTTGTTGTGTAGCATTGTTAGACTCAGGCCTTTTCTTGGCGTATATAGGGGTCCGTTAAACGTACCCAATTACAATGCAAAAGTTAAAAACGCACACAATAACAAATAGTTTTTTCATGATAAAAATAAATGTCTATTAATAATTACATCTTAATGTTAGTTCGTAGTAGTAGAAGTAGTAGTAGTAGTAGTAGAAGTAGAAGTAGTAGTAGTAGTAGTAGTAGTAGTAGTAGTAGTAGTAGTAGTAGTAGTAGTAGTAGTAGTAGTAGTAGTAGTAGTAGTAGTAGTAGTAGTAGTAGTAGTAGAAGTAGTAGTAGTGTAGTAGTAGTAGTAGTAGTAGTAGTAGAAGTAGTAGGAGAAGTAGTAGTAGTAGTTGTTGTAGTAGTAGTAGTAGTGTGGTAGTGTAGTAGTAGTAGTAGTAGTAGTAGTAGTGGTAGAAGTAGTAGTAGTAGCAGTAGTAGAAGTAGTTGTAGTAGTAGAAGTAGTAGTAGTAGTAGTAGTAGTAGTAGTAGTAGTAGTAGTAGTAGTAGTAGTAGTAGTAGTAGTAGTAGTAGTAGTAGTAGTAGTAGTAGTAGAAGTAGTATTGGTATTAGAAGTAGGAGTAGAAGAAGTAGTAGATCTTGTTTTAGTAGTAGTAGTGGTAGTAGAAGTAGTACTAGTGGTGGTAGTGGCAGAAGTTGAAATAGCGGTAGTGGTAGTAGTAGAAGTAGTAGTAAAAGCATCACTATTTTACAAACAGTCGTTCACACCATCAGCTTAGTTAACTTTCCTCAGTAACATGACTGAACTTATTAACAAAACCGCGAACACCTTAACAAAAGAAACAAACACTTGTCGTCGTAATCTTTTTAAATATCGAAAACAAGCTTGATGCACACATCCTCTGAAATGCTCCTTTTTGACGATGCTGGAACAGCAGCGTCCAAGGTTTGATAACCAGTAAAAAAATTCTTCACAATTGCGACCCATGTAAAAGACCGAGCAAGTCCGATTGAGATAACTCGATTTTTCAGTTACTTCCCTTGGCATTCGCCACTGCGTAGGAGATTGCTCGTTGATTTTCATTGATAACATTCTCCTAGCAGAGTTGTCGTTCGTGTTGATAAAGGTAAATATTAATAGAACAGCATATCCTGGGGAAACAGATTCAATAAGTGTATCAGAACGTTAATTTCAAATTAGTAATTTTACATCCATTTTATTTTTATAGACCAATGAAACAACTATATATTTTCTCTACTTTGTTTGATATTTGTTCTCGATTTAGTAAATAAATTGCGAATAAAAACATGTAAAATTAACTTTTTACGTGATCACAAAACTAAAGAATGCGAACGATTTCGAACCTGCAAATTGTAAACGCTGCACTGCTATGATATATATAGATAAAACAACATTTCTTTAAGTAATTGCCCGTCCCGCTAGCGCAGTGGTAAGGATGTTCGCTTTTTCACCTTTACGACACCGGTTCGATTCCCGCTCCCGGCGCAATGTTATATTTTGTATGTTTTGTGGTCACCATTCCTGACAGTTGTTTTTTTTTCCGGAAAATCGCATCCCCCCCCCCGCAGCATTTGACCATATAAAAAATTAAAAAGTATTTCAGTACAAAACAAATAGCTGGAAATTGCAGCTATCATTCAAAATTCGTCCCAACTGTCGTCAATCTAATCTTATTAGGTAGGAGTGCTGGACACACTCCGGGTCCCAACATTATGCAGCCTCAGCGCGGAGATAACTCATAACCTTGGAAAAACACGAATACACACACTGGGTGCAGCCTAGGTGCGTATAGACTCAAGCAAGGCAACAAACTCAAGTGCGGGCACAATCATTTAAAATTTACATATTGAATACGATATTCTAACAGAAATTACACAACCACCTAAGTGTACATACATTGTTTGATATTTCGTTCAATTGTTAGATTTCAGCATATACATGTATAAGGTCATTTCGCTATTAGTTAACTTATCCATATGTTCGTGGGCGAACTCGGATAGTCAAGTGCTCATACGATTGAGCTCACATGGTCCGGCTATGTGCTCATACCTACTTTCGAGAATCATCATGAATGTATTGCCATACTTAATGAACAAGAATGTGACCCGCCTCCCAGTTTCGCTCAATGGGTCAAGTTACCCACGGGTACTACTTCCCCGTACCCCTGAACGTTTTTTCGTACCAAAAATGTTTCGTACGCATTTTTTTTTCGTACCAAATTTTTTTTCGTTCCCAAAATTTTCGTACCCAAATTTTTTATCGTACCCAAATGTTCGTATCAACATACACAATTGTGGTGATATAGATAAACTTAAATTGATGTTTTATATCCATCCTCTTCAAAAGCATCGTCAAACCAGTACTACCAATACTTTGATTTGTACCTAATTTGTTTTCTTATCGAAGCAGAAAACGTATTTTCTTCTATCATAATTATTGAAGTCCCATGCAGATTAAGTTTATTGAGTAATGTTTCAAACATAGTAACAGTAACACATTTTCAGGACAAAAATCACAGCCAATGCGTATGTGCGTTCCCGTTGACGAAATCGAAACAACAACGACGAACTAGTTATATGTCGCCGCATTTACAGTTCGGTATTGTTATCAACATGTAAACAAGATATTCGGCTATGAGTTAGCTCCCTCCAGAGTTACACTTTTTTGTAATACCCTTCACTTGTGACAATTGACCCCGCTAGCTCCGGCCGCTGTATCCACCAGAGAGTTCCTCCAGAAAGCAGTCAAGCAAGGTTCATTGCTATTGTAGGCTCACCAGTACGGCCAGGTGGGTTGCCCGACCCCGACACTTCTAGACCATTTTATCCTTTTACAGACTTCTTGAAACCCTACCCTGTTATCCTTTCACAGACTTCTTGAAGCCCATACGAATTCCCCCCTTTGCCGATCAACATGGGAAAAATGGCCTCCAACAGTAGTAACGCTATCCTGAGCTACAACCAGCAACCACCACAGTCTCTCGTTTCTTATTCTGTCAACATATCCAACCTAGGTGCTATAATAAAATTGAAAGACTATGAAATTAACCAACACAAAAATCTAATTAACAAGAGATTTGTTTGTCAGAAACACAATGCCCCCTATTGCGCCGCTTTGAAGCCATATAATTGACCTTTGACCTTAAATGATGACTTTGACCTTTTACCATTCCAAATGTGAAGCTCCATGAGATGCACATGCATGCCAAATATCAAGTTGCTATCTTTAATATTGCAAAAGTTATAACCAAGGTTAAAGTCTTGGGACACACACATACAGTGACTGACTGACTGACTGACTGACAGGCCAAAAACAATATACTCTCAATCATTCGATCCGGGGACATTTTACGAACATTATTGCAAAAGATGGAGGTAAGCAGCTGAATTATCAAAAACATTTAGGATTTCATGCATTGTGGAACAGTCTGTTGACACGTTTGGTAACTTGCCACAAATTACAATAAAGTTACATAGTTTACGCAAGAACGGTACCCGAACGGCAAGCCTTAAGTTTACCATAAACATCTACAACACGCAGTGCTCACTTCTCATAAATGGTGCATGAACACAGGACTTTCAGGACAAGATCCTGCCAGAGATCATCAAAAACCTGGAACAAAATCTCAATCTCTCTCCCCTACAAAGAACATTTGCAGCCGTTATAGACAGATGCCTGAAAAAAGTATCACAGAACAAGTTGACCTGGACCGTCCAACGCTGGGGGGGGGGTTAAATAACAGAAGGCTCCACTGTATCAGACTTGTGTGCCTACTGCCAGACGTATGCTACCGACGGGATCGCCTGTGACGCATTCGGAGGCTGGTTTCACTTTGAATGTGAACAGCTAGGCCGGAAGTTTGAGAAGTTCTATGAAGATGGGGCCTCCATTCCCTACAGCTGCCTATTCTGTAGGTACCTGTCCATACTGTCCCCACACTATCCCCCCTCCGTCCCTGCTGTCATAGACGATAAAGCTCCGATGGAGAACCAACTATTTCCTAAAAGTGATGAGTGCGAAAGTGTGGCTCCCATACAAAAGTACACAGCCGAGGTAATGTCTAACCAGAGGACTTAACAACCATCACACCAACAGATTGCCCCAATGACTGGTCTTGACGGTCATGAAATGAAGTGCACGAATGAAGTGACACTTCAGCCTGACCCTCAGGGAGTCTTTACCCGGCGATATTATTACCAGATCATGTCAGAACAGATAAGGGAACAGACGGCAAAAATAAGGTCCACGGTGTGCACAAAAGAAAGCCGAATGGGGGGAGGGGGAACAACACGTATCCTCAAGATGCCCAATCCTATTAAGGACACAGTATCTGGAAAATCAAATAAGAAGATTGAAATCCGTCAAGATTTCGATATACAGAAGCAGTTGGCATTCTCTATTGCGACTCTCACTAAATTAGAAAAGAAAATAGCGGAATAAGAACTGAAGAATAAAATACTTTCAATCCAAAACAAATCATCCCACACATCGAATCAAATTCTCTCACCGGATCCTGTTCCAACAACAGCAAATTACCCTACAGATGGTAATCCTGTGTTTGCGCCAATATACCACTGATGACATTTGCGCCAATATACCACTGATGACAGAATATCTGCACTAGAAACCGAGCTATTGAAAGCGAGAATAAAAAGTCTGGAAAATGCACACCAACTTTCTAATCAACTCAATGGACTTCTCTTGGTAAACAGACATTACTTTTGTTTTCTGCCACAGACACCTATTATCTACCCCTGTAATTACTTCATGCCTCCTACCACATACCACATACCTACTGCCGTACAACATATGTCCGCTTGACATCCCTGTAATCACTTCACCTCTCCCACCTCATGGTACATACCTACTGCCGTACCACAGATGTCCGCTGGTTTTCCGTATTGGTTGCCACCCTCATATATGCCACCACCTCCGGAAGGCTTTTCAGCCTAGCCCCCTGCAGCCTATCAAATGAATAAAGGTCCACCTACCTGGCTTCCTGCTGCACCCCCCCCTCCCCCATCCCCGCGCTTCACAGTCCCATATTCCCCGCCTTCCGGCTCCAGATGACCCACAACCGGGATATCAACACACAGCCAGGATCTCTGAGCCATTTCAAACCTAATTTCCAAGATCAGGGTAACACCAAAGGAAAGAGAACAGAGCCAACACAGTGTCAGCAGGACAAATTATCGACTTGGTCATCGCAGGGAAGCAGCTGTACACAGTATAAAAAGGGCAGAAGAGGCAGTGCAGAGACGCGGGAAAACCACCAAAGAAGCCCCCCCCCCTCCACGACCAACCGGCGGCGACAGACAAAATTACCACCATTTGACTACAACACAAAGTCATTTGGTTTGACAGAAAAATATGTAGAAGTGACGCGAAAGATTGGAGGGTGAAGAGACCGAATGGTACCACAGCCAGCCACTCGACCCCGAAGAAATTTCGCACTAATCACAATGCTGAGATTATCAATATATCAGACGTGCCAATGTCCAGTAATTCTGACATCCCTGAACTCCCTCCATCATCTGCAAACAACGTTGGAACTGCCATCCTCAATAGTATAACCGAAGAGAACAATAACCCTGACAACTCGGTCCTCCCCTCATCACAATGTTGACGTTGGTGACGCGGTACATAAACCAGATGGTAAACCCGGTGGAAGCAACCCGGAAAGCCCTCACCCTGAGTGAAATATGGAAGTGGAAGCAAACCCGCAAAGAACCGACACCAACCCAAACTCCGTCGAGCATTGTTTGTACCAGGGCAAGGCTACCGCAAAGATTTACCACCCGAGCAACGCCAGCCTAATAAATCTACATCAGAATGACATTAGAAATACAGCCCCTACCTCCAGTAGAACTTCCCTGAGACTGACCACCTTCAACGTACAAAATGTTAAATCAAACCTAGTTGTGTTCAGGATCTCTTAAAGAATAGTGACGTGACATATGCTGCATCCAAGAGCACTAGCTATTTTAATTCCAACTTCCACATTTCAACGACATTGATAAATTTTTTATCTCTCATGCTTAAGCACTAGATTGTAGAGACCCCATATCATCCCTACAAATACCGCGAAGAAGGTAACGCTATCCCGATGAAGAAGACCTGGAACCTAAAAGAAGACCTGGAACATAAAGACTGATGGCAGTGCTAGAATAGTCGTCTTGGAGATAGCCGCTGATCCAGATATCTGCATTATCAGTGTATACCTACCCTGTTGGGGAAGTAACACCAAAGAAAATTTTGTGAGGTCATCTGAGAAATTTAGGAGCTGCTGGAGAAATACAGCGACACTCATGCACTCTTTTTCTGTGGAGATTTCAACTCATCACTGTCTAGGCAACTTTCCAACGACAAAGACCAAATTCTCAGAAATCTGGCAAAGAAGCATAATTTCCACACAAACCAGGATGGTGAACCCACCTTCCTCCATGCAAGCGAGAAGCAATCTGCCCGACAGCGTACCAACTCTTCGAGAGCCCGCCTAGCAAAGAGGTGTGGAAGGCCAAAATAAACAGTGCGGTGTACCAGCATACCATTTAGACCTGGCAGGAAGAAATCCAAGAAAAACCTTTCTGAAGGTACATCAATACAGATTCCCCCTTTGTCGTGAAAACCCACCACCTGTACACCTATGTGAGGCCAAACAGAATTGACATCCTAAGAGCAGAAACAAAGGCAAAGCTGCTGTCAGGAACCTACGCCCTACCAGCCAACAGAGCAGTTTTCAATCAATGCGCTGTAAATCCAACTTGCACTCTTTTCAACAGAGAACCTGAATGCAGAGTGCATTTTATAGCTAAGTGTCCCACGGCCAAATTCGGAGAGAGACAAATACACAGCCCGCTCCATGAGTGTTTGCGCCTACACGGGAGAGAAGAACCGCTGTAGCTTGTGAACAACGCAGATAGTTTTACACAGCTGATCCTTGACAGCACACATCCTAGTGTCAACAGCGGACACCTTACCTCAGAGAAGGAGATAGAATCCATAGAGCTGCTGTCCAGAGAGAACATCTGGAGTATCAATCTACTTCGGTGCTGTTAGCTAGAAAAAGGGTCATGATCACTTCAAGGGTAATGTTTACGCATTTACGGAGGCACAGTAGTCGACAAACTCTGCATATATATTTTTTATTGTGTCAAGCCGGCGCTCCGTATTATCTTTTAAGTCTGGGACCGGATTTATCTGACAATTTATCGTGATGGACACTCATTTTAACATCCGGTTACCTGATATAATGTACAAAGGCATGCTTGATCGCGTACGAATATAATTTTTTGATTGATTGTGAGGACGCGTTCTGTGCGACAGCATCGGGCACTACCAGATGCCGCCAACCTCAAACTGCCAAGGGCACAACAAATAACTCTTCACCGTGGGTACTCCGAAAAGTCAACGGGGGAATTTTACTACCGCAACGATGGCGGCGCCCTGGGATAAAAAAAAACATATTTATATATTTCTTTTAAATGCTAAACTATGGAACCCCTATGTGTAACACATCGTTATTTCAGTTATATATGATGACAGTGCTACATTCTTTAAGGACACACGCTATTTTTGATAGCCATATAATTTGTTGAAGTCAAAATGCTACTATACACCCTTTTCACATTCACGAAATTCAATGCGCTTTGGTGTTTATTACGGTAAGCACCTTGTGGGTTTCCTCTTCAATTACTGCAACTGCTAGCAACGAAACTTAATACATTTTCAAATTGGCGTGTGAAAGTGGAACTCCATAGACTGGAAACACCGTCAGGAGGGCTCAAATCGTCCTTGTGTTCTCAAGGGAAACACAAAGCTGCTATTGTCGACTGCATGTCTCGAAGTGACACTAATCATCCTTGGAATACTACTCTAGGGAAACATGTATTCACACACACAGTCACAGGCTAACACATTCTCTTTGCTATCACTCGCCCAGGGCATTACATCCACACACATCCGAAGCTGGCGCAAGAAGAGACTGTTAAATGCGTGCTCCCAGCAAGCACCATTCTGATTGGTCCCTGATTCTTTACAATGAAGCATGTGCTTGTTTCCTACAAACGCCGATAACTTCTCCAAATATTAATGGACATGAACAACACTAGAACTAACTCTGTAAGTCATGCAGGTAGACGCTGTAATAGCTTAATATACATTATCTCATATATATCTCAAAGCGTTCAGGAAACAAAATTTGGTAAACAGAATGCTGGACTGACTGACAGACAATCCAACTTCTATATGCCACCCTTTCAGGAAAATAACGAGAAAAATCCCGAATGTAAATAATGACAATTAATTCTTCTATAGACGCAGGCAGAATACTGCGTTTGGACGCGAGCAATTTGAAAAAATAAATCGATTTTGACCCGACGATTTTTTCTGCCATGCGTCAATTGGCGCATCGAACATTTGACCCGCGCGTCAGTCGGCTGCCATCTCGAGTTCCAAGCTAATAAATGCCGTTATTCTCCTCTGTCTATACATCAAGGGGATACCCCCATGCGTCGTTTATCTTATCTCTTTCGATACACATGTCACCGTCTACAGAGTGCGTGCGCACTATCTGGGCAAATGCATATGCGTTAAGAACAGTACCGTAGAATTATGGTTCATAATTAAATATTAAATTCAAACAGCGAAAACACCTATGATTTGTTGCTTAATTAAGTGCTTTGTAAACACAACTATCCTCTATTCATTTAGATTAAACAAGACAGTCTCTTTTCGACAGTACTATCAATTGTCAACACTTTTAATTCAAAATTGCGAGAACACCAAGTGTGTAAATCGGAGTGACAAATTAAAGCGTATTAATTGACAAAGAACACAAGACGGTAAGGCGCGGTTCTTTGTGACTCTTTTGCGAAATTAAATTTACACAAAACAACACATGGTCAAGTTCATAGCATCCCATTGATTAGGTGCCAATTAGCGTCTAGCGAGTAATTGTTGAGGACTGTAAATGTACCTCGTGTGACGTCATTGTCTTGGAAAGTTCATTGCCTAAGTGTACACAATCAGTAATGTTTGTGAACTGTGTTAAATCGGATCGGAATTATTGTTTGTCAAAGGTGTGGTCCGGTAATTAAAACGTATCTTAAAGAAGGCGCCGAGAATCATCATCACACCTTTTATCTGCAAACAATAATTACAAATGAAAACGTTACCAGTAGGTGCAAATGGTGAGCGATAAATTACATATGGCGAATAAGTTGTAAAAACAGTGTATGACATTAGCCATCTAGGAAATTAGCCCTTAGGACGTGAGCTCCAAGGACATAAGCGCCTTAGGACGTTAGCCTTCTAGGACTTTTGCCCCCTTAGGACGTTAGCCCCTACCTATTTTTAAATTAATTTTAAGGTATTTAATTTTATCTCTCTAAAGATTAAATGCAATTAAAGGTAAAAATTGATATAAATATCAAGATGACATATCTGTATAAAAAAAAATATTCTATTTTTATAAGATTTTTACTAACAAACAGAGCACTTAGTATATGTATATATAACCATGGTTGAATTTAAAATTGTGTTTATTTTAAGAGTTATTACAACTTAAAGTAGTAATTTACTCGCCCTTTTGTTGACTCGTATATGTACCTGTTTGAAATCTTGTAACCTTGCTATTTTGAAATAATGCAAATGCAATTTTCATTTTATGTTGTAGTTTTTTGCTTCATTCAAAATCCCAAAGAAGAAACAGAAATGTGAAGTAATGTCAAACAAATTATTAAAAAACACTAAAATTTACGTGTGTTGTACAGTCTATAAAAATATATATTAGACTTCAAAAAAAGAATAAAATACTTACTCTTCTTACTTTACGAAAAGTTATGAACGTTTTAAAACACCTTGGGACTAATGTCATAGCGTGCACTTTTGTGTAGGGGCTATTGTCCTAGGGGCTAACGACCTAGAGGGCTAATGTCCGTACCCCGTGAAAACAACACCCGTTAACAATTTTATGCGCCAACACTTTAATTTCAGTACATGCATATTTCACCATAGAACCGAAGTGCACCGTTTTTCCACCGCGTACACTAATGTTAAAATTAATAAGACCGCGGAGTTGATACTGTCAGGTTACATGGAAAGCGTGCGCGTTCCGAAAGAGCCTTTGCTGTAACTAAATATAGACCTGCAACTCAGTACATGTTTTTTTTTAGAATGAAAAACTTGCATCGGAAATAATAAACACAATAAAAAAGATTTGACCCATTGAAACTACAAAAAAAAATCCATCAATTTACGACTAATATATTGCAGAGCATGTATTTTTAAAGAGTCAAAATGCATCTTGTAATCCTTTATATGAATGATTCTGTATGCAAATTATGTCATATGGACTTCTTAAGGTTGATGTAGAGGCTTCAGTTTGAAAAATATGAGACCCATATCATTGAACTCAAATTTTACTAAACGAAGAGTGCCACATTGAAAATGTTTACATATTTGCTTAGGATGGTTTTCCTTCAAACTGCTACCAATTTTGTGCAGCAAAGTCTCATACCATCGACAAAATCAATCAAAATACCAAGCGATTTTAAAACAAAAATAGACATTATTTTCAAAAATCTGAATGATGTTTATTCAACGTATTTCGGCGGAAAATTTTATAACTAGTTAATAATATCGAAATTGATGAGGGCAAGTTACGCTTAAATAGTAAAAAAAACTTACATATCTGGAAATATCAAAACTCGAACACATGGCATTCATGACGATGGGGGCAGCCATTTTTAAAATTAATAAAATTGAAAGAAACATGCTAAAAACTCACTTATCGCCCGCCTAATTGACATTCCAAGCGGTTGACGATGACAAATGCATTGGATTATTATCTTTCCGTTGATGTGTGCAAACTGCATGATCAGACCTCATAAACACTCCAAACAAAAATAACGTTGTAAGAAGCATTTCACTAACGTTTACAATTGTTGTCGAATCACATGTACTTGTATTATTGCGCACAAAATAGTACGCTTACAGACTGACAGAAAGATCGATACGAAACTCCGTTCATTTCATCACGGTATACTATTTTATTGATTATATATAATAATAATTCGCTTTAACAACCTAAATGTAAAAATAATTCTTTTATACGAAAGTGAAAACAACGGAAGTCGATTGGATATTATGTGAGATGCACTTCGGCTCCAGAAAAACAATACAAATACACTAAAAAAAGACGTGTGGGGGGAAAATTTTCAGCTGGAAAATATTTGAAATGGGGTAAGTGATTATATCTCAGTGTTATCATTTCTGTTATTAAACGCGATCTCTTCATACCAGGTTTTCTTACTACTTCACGTGATTTCAACCGATTTGTAATGCACGTTTTTTCTACGGAGCACAGCGAGTACCACGCTTTCAAAATGGGTAGAAGGAATCGATATGCAAACCTATAAAAAGATTCGGTTTGCCAAAAGGAACACATTATTCAAAACGGTACAAGGACAGTAGTTGTTCAGGAAGAAAGAAAGAAAAAAACATGATACCTAGCTGTGTATTTCTATGTAAAACTATGATTTCTAGAGTCGTCTGCATAAAACTCATAAAATCTTGTTATTGATGAGCAATATCTCCTTTTATCGCAATGATTTCTACCCAGCCAAACTATTTCTTTATATTTATTTACATTTTTTGCGTCTGCAATTTCTTTCAATATGAGATGGTTTAAAATTTTCAATTTGGCAAAATTGTTAAGCCCTTGAAATAGAATGGTGACTCTTATTATCCACCATACCTGGATTTTTAAAAAGTAGTTCAGTTTAGTTATTTTTAGAACTTTGTTTAGGAAAATTATCCAAAAAATGTAGTTGAATAATAACTCATTTGTTGTTTTCTGACAATAATTTTGTGTGAAATATTGCTAACTTGACCTTGTATATGTATATAGATTTGTATTTATTCAACTTACGGTAATGCATATCCTTCCTAACTAGAGATAGAGATTTTGTAAATTAGTGTAAAAATGTATTGGTTTTAAACAAAAATAGGAATAAAGCACAAAAATATTGAATGTCAAAAATGTGTTTATGTTATTCTATCCGTCTTTACCTTTAAAATGATATATAGTTTGACCATATTGTACCACATTGAATGAAGACAAACCAAATCAAAGTTTTAATGAATTTTATCCCTCCCATGAACCTTAATAAGATTTAGGCCTGTTTTACCAGTTGTTGGTGTGCCAAATAAGATAGATATTTATAACTACAGTCGACTCTCGTTATCTCGAAGTCGGCGGGAACAATAAAAAATATCGAGATAACGAGAGTTCGAATATCCGTATAGGTGTTTTCAAAGAAAAAAAATAGACGAAAAGTTACATTGTTTTTAACATCTAAATACCTGCTAAGTGGTATTGCTAAAGCCGTCATCGTGTGGCATAACTACCCTATCTATTACATGATATATACGCGTTTTTACGAGGCACCATTAAATTTGCTATTTAATTTAAGTGCTTAAAATGACGTTTTAAGTGTTACAGAATTGCATGAACACATGCGGGTATCATTTTTCTAAACTGTAGAGTAAACATCCTGTAATGTTGCCATTTAAAGTTATGATGCAAATGACGTCCAATCAAGACGAGGGTTTTCCATCTGAACATGCGTAAATCACGTACCGGAATACTGAACTGTACATGTACATTTTGTAATTTGAAATGCAAAGTTCAATCGATTATTAGTACAGGATAAAATAAAAATGAAAAGCCATTCTGAGTCTTATATGTATTATTTGTATTAGCATTCCGACAAATTGCAATGCAATAACAGAGCAGCACATAGACATTGGCGTTCATTCAAATCCAAATTTGCAACGGTTTATATACGCAAAAATATAACTCAATGCATTTTGGAATGTTGTTTGTAAAAACAATTAGTCTTTTGGCTTTTCGGCAGGCTGTGTATTTGTTGCAGTGACAGGTCTTACTCAAGTGGTTATGGCTAACGACATTACACACGTGTTGTCATTGATGCAATTAACGAATCATTTATCTACCGCACAGTATCGGGAGCAGTCGGGCGAAGCGGGACGGTGAAGTATCCAAGAAAACATTTCTCACCTTTGCCGACACTAGGACAGGTTTTCGCACTTCGAGATAAACCACAATAATTACATGTAAAATCGGGACTCGGGACAGATTTTTTTATCGAGATATCGAATTATTCGACATAACGAAAATCGAGATATGCGATGTTTATTAATATAGATTAAGAAGGAAAAAAGTTGGGACATTGAGCTTACTTCGACATAACGAGAATATCGAGATATCCGATGTCGAGATATCGAGAGTCGACTGTAATTGTTGTCATTTATTAACTTTTTTGTAATTGATGTCTGTATTCATTATGTTTGGTTTACGTAATCCCGATGCTTGTTTTCTTTATTGCTTTACAAAGAAGCAGACATTATCATTGTGAACCAATTTATCAATATTCTTTTCTGTTATGTTATGTATATAATGATTTAATAATTTAACGAAGAAATATAAATTGTTAAGACATTGAGTCACTTTTAGTTTACTTCTTTGTAAAAAATGGAATAACACAGACAAAAACACAATTCAGGAACACTTAGTTTGTGCTTCAAAATTGACCCCAGCATTTTTCTATTTGACTCTTCAAAATATCAGTTCAGGGGTCATTGACTCCTGGTTTTTAAAATCTATTGAAATCCCTGTAATTTATAAAGTATTTATGTACATTTTTTTCTCTTTCGAATTTCAACACAGTAGTACGAGTACGAAAACACACACATTAATGTCAAGTTCTTTCAAATATTATAACCAGTCACATAATCCTGTTGTTATCTGATATTAGTAGTACATGTACTGTTATTAGACTTAATATACCGACACTTCCAATAATTAAAGATGTCTTTTCGCACCGCGATAAAAGGTTATTAGTGCTGTATTACCTTACAAAAGAAAATTGAAATATCCACGACCGTCTGGTACCATATTTGGTATCTATGAATAGGTATCAGGCGATGATTACATGATCACTTCGAACACTTTAAAAAGATCGATAGAAACAAAATATCGTTTTTGTTTCTCTTGGAGAACACAGTCATACAATGTAAAATTAAAAAGCAAGCCACATTTTTCAACCCAATCAAACAGTATACTCCCGCAAAACCAGGTTATTTGCCCCAACCTAACAAAGCAAACCGCACTAGCCATACCAAGCAGCCTGCAGCAGCCCAACCAAGCAGCCTGCATCAGCCGAGCAGACCGCACCAGCCCTAATAAACAGACCGCATTAGCTCTACCAAGCAGCCTGCATCAGTCTTAATAAGCAGCCAGCATCAGCCATACCGAGCAGACCGCATCAGCCCTGACGAGTAGACCGCATCAGCCCTACCGAACAGATCGCGCTAGCCCTACCGAGCAGACCGCTATAGCCCTACCGAGCAGACCGCTCTAGCCCTACCTGAACAGACCACATCAGCCCTACCGAGCAGAACGCTCTAGCCCTACCGAGTAGACCGCCTCAGCCTCACCGAGCAGACCGCACTAGCCTTACCGAGTAGACCGCACCAGCGCCACCGAACATACGGCACAAGCCCTATCGAGCATATCGCACTAGCCCTACCGAGCAGACCGCATCAGTCCTACCGAGTAGACCGCATCAGAACCACCGAGCATACCGCACTAGCCTTACCGAGCAGACCGCATCAGCCCTTACCGAGCAAACCGCAATAACCCTACCAAGCAGACCGCATCAGCCCTACCGAGCAGACCGTACCAGGACTACTGAGCAGCCTGCATCAGCACTAAGAGGCAGACCGCACTAGCCCTACCAAGCAGCCTGCATCAGCCCTACCGAGCAGACGCACTAGTCCTACCAAGCCGCCTGCATCAGTCATATCGAGCAGACCGCGCCAGCCCTACTAAGCAGACCGCAACAGCCCTTCGAGCAGACCGCACTAGCCTTTCCAAGCAGCCTGCATCAGCCAAACCGAGCAGACCGCATTAGCCATACCGAGCAGACCGCATCAGCCCAACCGAGCATACCGCACCAGCCCTACCAAAAAGCCTGCATCAGCCCTACCGAGCAGACCGCATTAGCCCTACCGAACAGACCGCATCAGCCTTACCGAGCAGACCGCACCAGCCCTACCAAAAAGACTGCATCAGCCCTACCAAGCAGTTTGCATCAGCCCTAAGAGGAAGACCGCACTTGCCCTACCAAGCAGCCTGCATCAGCCCTACCGAGCAGACCGCACTAGCCCTACCAAGCAGCCTGCATCAGCCATATCGAGCAGACCGAATTAGCCCTACTAAGCAGACCGCACCAACCCTATTAAGCAGACCGCAACAGCCCTCCGAGCAGACCACACTTGCCCTTCCAAGCAGCCTGCATCAGCCCTAACGAGCAGACCGCATTAGCCCTACCTAGCAGACCGCACTAGCCATACAAAGAAGACCGCATCAGCCCTACCGAGCAGACTGTACCAGCTCTACAGAGCATACCGCACATGCCCAACCAAGCAGCCTGCATCAGTTCTACCGAGCAGACCGCATTAGCCCTACAGAGCAGACCACACCAGCTCTACCGAGCAGACCGCATCAGCCCTACCGAGCAGGCTGTACCAGCTCTACCGAGCAGCCTGCATCAGTCCTACCGAGCAGACCACACCAGCTCTACCGAACAGACCGCATCAGCCCTACCGAGCAGACCACACCAGCTCTACCGAGGAGACCGCATCAGCCCTACCGAGCAGACCACACCAGCTCTACCGAGAAAACCAAACCAGCCCTACCGGGTAGACCGCAATAGCCCTACCAAGCAGACCACACCAGCTCTACCGAGCGGACCGCATTTGCCATACCGAGCAGACCACACCAGCTCTACCGAGCAGACCGCATTAGCCCTACCGAGCAGACCACACCAGCTCTACCGAGCAGACCGCATCAGCCCTACCGAGCAGACCACACCAGCCCTGCCGAGTAGACCGCTACATCCATACCGAGCAGACAACATTAGCCCTATCAAGTAGACCGCATCAGCCCCACCGAGCAGACCGCATCCGCCCTACCGAGCAGACCGCAATAGCCCTACCGAGAAGACCGAAAAAGCCCTACCGAGCAGACCACATCAGCCCTACCGAGCAGACCGCAATAGCCCTACCGAGTAGACCGCAATAGCCCTACCGAGCAGACCGCATCAGCCCTACCGAGCAGCCTGCATCTGCCCTAAGAGGCAGACCGCTCTAGCCCTACCAAGCAGCCTGCATCAGCCCTACAGAGCAGACCGCACTAGCCCTACCAAGCAGCCTGCATCAGCCATATCGAGCAGACCGCACCAGCCCTACTAAGCAGACCGCAACAACCCTCCGAGCAGACCGCACTAGCACTTCCAAGCAGCCTGCATCAGCCCTACCGAGCAGACCGCATTAGCCCTACCGAGCAGACCGCATCAGCCCTACCTAGCAGCCTGCATCAGCCCTAAGAGGCAGACCACACTAGCCCTACCAAGCAGCTTTGCATCAGCCCTGCCGAGCAGACCGCACTTGCCCTACCAAGCAGCCTGCATCTGCCATATCGAGCAGACCGCACCAGCCCTACTAAGCAGACCGCAACAGTCCTCCGAGCAGACCGCACTAGCCTTTCCAAGCAGCCTGCATCAGCCCTACCGAGCAGACCGCATTAGCCCTACCGAGCAGACCGCATCAGCCCAACCGAGCAGACCGCACCTGCCCTACCAAAAAGCCTGCATCAGCCATACCGAGCAGACCGCATTAGCCCTACCGAGCAAACCGCATCAGCCCAACCTAGCAGACCGCATAAGCCCTACCAAAAAGCCTGCATCAGCCCTACCAAGCAGCTTGCATCATCCCTAAGAGGCAGACAGCACTAGCCCTACCGAGCAGCCTGCATCAGCCCTACCGAGCAGCCTGCATCAGCCCTACAGAGCAGACCGCACTAGCCCTACCAAGCAGCCTGCATCAGCTATATCGAGCAGACCGAACCAGCCCTACTAAGCAGACCGCACCAGCCCTACTAAGCAGACCGCAACAGCCCTCCGAGCAGACCGCACTAGCCCTTTCAAGCAGCCTGCATCAGCCCTACCGAGCAGACCGCATTAGCCCTACCGAGCAGACCGCACTAGCCATACAAAGCATACCGCACATGCCCTACCAAGCAGCCTGCATCAGTCCTACCGAGCAGACCGCATTAGCCCTTCCGAGCAGACCACACCAGCTCTACCGAGCAGACCGCATCAGCCCTACCGAGCAGACCACACCAGCCTAACGAGTAAACCGCAATTGCCCTATTGAGCAGACCACATCAGCCCTACCAAGTAGACCGCATCAGCCCAACCGAGCAGACCGCATCCGCCCTACCGAGTAGACCACACCAGCCCTATCGAGTAGACAGCAATAGCCTTACCGAGCAGACCGAATCCGCCCTACCGAGCAGACCGCACTAGCCTTATCGAGCATACCTCACTAGCCCTACCGAGTAGACCGCATCAGCCCTACCGAGCATACGGCACTAGCCCTATCAATCATGCCGCACTATCCCTACCGAGCTGAACGCATCCGCCCTACCGAGCAGACCACAATAGCCCTACCGAGCAGACCGCACTAGCTCTATCGAGCAGACCGCATCAGCCCTACCGAGAAGACCGCAATAGCCCTACCAAATAGACCGCAATTGCCCTTCCGAGCAGACCGCATCAGCCCTACCGAGCAGCCTGCATCAGCCATAAGAGGCAGACCGCACTAGCCCTACCAAGCAGCCTGCATCAGCCCTACCGAGTAGACCGCACTCGCCCTACCAAGCAGCCTGCATCAGCCATATCGAGCAGACCGCACCAGCCCTACTAAGCAGACCGAGACAGCCGTCCGAACAGACCGCACTAGCCCTTTCAAGCAGCATGCATCAGCCCTCCCGAGCAGACCGCATCAGCCCTACCGAGCAGACCGCACTAACCCTACCAAGCAGCCTGCATTAGCCATATCGAGCAGACCGCACCAGCCCTACTCAGCAGACCGCAACAGCCTCCGAGCAGACCGCAATTGCCCTTCCAAGCAGCCTGCATCAGCCCTACCGAGCAGACCGCATTAGCCCTTCCGAGCAGACCGCATCAGCCCAACCGAGCAGACCGCAACTGCCCTACCAAAAAGCCCGCATCAGCCCTACCGAGCAGACCGCATTAGCCCTACCGAGCAGACCGCATCAGCCCAACCGAGCAGACCGCACCAGCCCTACCAAAAAGACTGCATCAGCCCTACCAAGCAGCCTGCATCAGCCCTAAGAGGCAGACCGCACTAGCCCTACCAAGCAGCCTGCATCAGCCCTACCGAGCAGACCGCACTAGCCCTACCAAGCAGCCTGCATCAGCCATATCGAGCAGATCGAACCAGCCCTACTCAGCAGACCGCACCAACCCTACTAAGCAGACCGCAACAGCCCTCCGAGCAGACCGCACTAGCCCTTTCAAGCAGCCTGCATCAGCACTACCGAGCAGACCGCATTAGCCCTACCGAGCAGACCGCACTAGCCATACAAAGCAGACCGCATCAGCCCTACCGAGCAGACCACATCAGCCCTACCGAATAGACCGCAATTGCCCACCGAGCAGACCACATCAGCCCTATCTAGTAGACCGCCTCAGCCCCACCGAACAGACCGCATCCGCCCTACCGAGCAGACCACACCAGCCCTACCGAGTAGACCGCAATAGCCCTACTGAGCAGACCGCATCCGCCCTACCGAGTAGACCGCAATAGCCTTACCGAGTAGACCGCATCAGCCCTACCGAGTAGACCGCATCAGCCCTACCGAGCATACGGCTTTAGCCCTATCGAGCATACCGCACTAGCCCTACCGAGCAGACCGCATCCGCCCTACCGAGCTGACCGCAATAGCCCTACCGAGCAGACCAAAATAGCCTTACCGAGCAGACCGCATCAGC
The DNA here is from genome assembly GCF_020536995.1 of Dreissena polymorpha. NCBI lineage: Eukaryota > Metazoa > Mollusca > Bivalvia > Myida > Dreissenidae > Dreissena > Dreissena polymorpha. The sequence goes on along the minus strand of NC_068355.1, from coordinate 85,746,650 downwards.
CCTACCGAGCAGACCGTATCAGCCCTACCGAGCAGCTTGCATCATCCCTAAGAGGCAGACCGCACTAGCCCTACCAAGCAGCCTGCATCAGCCCTACCGAGCAGACCGCACTTGCCCTACCAAGCAGACTGCATCAGCCATATCGAGCAGACCGCACCAGCCGTAATAAGCAGACCGCAACAGCCCTCCGAGCAGACCGCACTAGCCCTTCCAAGCAGCCTGCATCAGCCCTACCGACCAGACCGCATTAGCCCTACCGAGCAGACCGCATCAGCCCTACCGAGCAGCTTGCATCAGCCCTAAGAGGCAGACCGCACTAGCCCTACCAAGCAGCCTGCATCAGCCCTACCGAGCAGACCGCACTAGCCCTACCAAACAGCCTGCATCAGCCATATCGAGCAGACCGCACCAGCTCTACTAAGCAGACCGCAACAGCCCTCCGAGCAGACCGCACTTGCCCTACCAAGCAGCCTGCATCAGCCCTACCGAGCAGACCGCATTAGCCCGACCGAGCAGACCGCATCAGCCCAACCGAGCAGACCGCACCAGCCCTTCCAAGAAGCCTGCATCAGCCCTTAGAGGAAGACCGCACTAGCCCTACCGAGCAGCCTGCATCAGCCCTACCGAGCAGACCGCACTAGCCCTACCAAGCAGCCTGCATCAGTCATATCGAGCAGACCGCACCAGCCCTACTTAGCAGACCGCACCAGCTCTACTTAGCAGACCGCAACAGCCCTCCGAGCAGACCGCACTTGCCCTTCCAAGAAGCCTTCATCAGCCCTACCGAGCAGACCGCATTAGCCCTACCGAGCAGACCGCACTAGCCCTACAAAGCAGCCTGCATCAGCCATACCAAGCAGACCGCATCAGCCCTACCGAGCAGACCGCACCAGCCCTACCGAGCAGACCGCACCAGCCCTACCATGCAGCCTGCATCAGCCCTACCAAGCAGACCGCATCAGCCCTACCGAGCAGTCCGTACCAGCCCTACTTAGCAGACCGCACCAGCCCTACCGAGCAGACCGCAACAGCCCTCCGAGCAGACCGTACTTGCCCTTCCAAGAAGCCTTCATCAGCCCTACCGAGCAGACCGCATTAGCCCGACCGAGCAGACCGCACTAGCTCTACAAAGCAGCCTGCATCAGCCATACCAAGCAGACCGCATCAGCCCTACCGAGCAGACCGCACCAGCCCTACCGAGCAGACCGCACCAGCCCTACCATGCAGCCTGCATCAGCCCTACCAAGCAGACCGCATCAGCCCTACCGAGCAGACCGTACCAGTCCTACAGAGCATACCGCACATGCCCTACCAAGCAGCCTACTTCAGTTCTACCGAGCAGACCGCATTAGCCCTACCGAGCAGACCGCACTAGCCATACAAAGCAGACCGCATCAGCTCTACTAAGCAGACCGCACCAGCCCTACTAAGCAGACCGCAACAGCCCTCCAGGCCGACCGCTATATCCCTTTCAAGCAGCCTGCTTCAGCCCTACCGAGCAGACCGCATTAGCCCTACCGAGCAGACCGCGCAAGCCATACAAAGCAGACCGCACCAGCTCTACCAAGCAGACCGTTTCAGCCCTACCGAGCAGACCACACCAGCCCTGCCGAGCAGACCGTACCATCTCTACAGAGCATACCGCACATGCCCTATCAAGCAGCCTGCATCAGTCCTACCGAGCAGACCACATTAGCCCTCCGAGCAGACCACACCAGCTCTACCAAGCAGACCGCATCAGCCCTACCGAGCAGACCACACCAGCCCTAACGAGCAGACCACACCAGCCCTACAGAGCATACTGCACATGCCCTACCAAGCAGCCTGCTTCAGTCCTACCGAGCAGACCGCATTAGCCCTACCGAGCAGACCACACCAGCTCTACCGAGAAGACCGCATCAGCCCTACCGAGCAGACCGCATTAGCCCTACCGATCAGACCGCACCAGCCCTACCGAGCAGACCGCACCAGCCCGACTATGCATCATGCATCAGCCTCAAATATTATTTTCAAGCGTCAAATATTGATTACAAAAATTCTTAAAAATACACAGTTCTGTCAACTTCTATGTAAGAACAATAAAATGTATACTTTTGTGTGACAATTTCAGTATAATGTATAAACTATTTTGCATTTTAAAATTATACAGTATTTAATAAATATTAATATATGATTCGGGCAGTAAGGTAAACAAATATTGTTTTATTTCATCAGAACCAAGCAGCTTGCAGCAGCGCAATCAAGCAGCTTGTCCGAACTAAAACAAGCAGAGTGCATTAGCCCCAAAAGCAGCCACCATAACAAAACAAAGCAGTCTGCATCAAAACAAATTACTATACTACCTCACCCAAACATGCAACCTTCCTCAACCCAGCCAATCAGTATGTCCGAGCCCAAGCAAGCAGTCTGTCCAGCCCAAGCAAACATATTAACATCTACGAGCCCAACATCATGTTCAACCACAACCAATCAGCATGCGTTAGCAAGATCAAATTACTTCACCAAGCTCTACTAAAGAGCACGTCTCAGTCTTGAAGTAGCGCAATCAATGCGAATGCCTTCACATAACCAAGCAGCATAACAAACCAAGAATGTTTCATTCATCCCAAATAAGCAGCCTGACCCAAATCAACCAATCAGAATGCACCAGACAAACCAATCAGCCTCCCTTGACCACACGGTCTGCATCGTCGTCACTTAACAGTGTGTATCCCTAGGCCAAGCACCCTGTCTCTCACAACTAAGACACAAGCACCAGCAAAACCAAGTAGCTCGCCCCACCCTCACCAAACAGCCTTTTCCCAATCGACTTAGCGTTCTACCATACAAAGAAGTGTCCCAGCGTCCTAGCAGTATGCCTAAAATAATCATCCATGCAGCTACAGACCAGCCCATTAGCAAACGTACCCTGCAGCCTCCTTGGACCCCACCAAGAAGCCTGCCCTAGACAAACCAAGGAGCCTACACTTCCTGCATTCATTACCTCACACGGTTATAAAATAAAATAATCTTACTACGTAAATATCAAATCCGTCCATTATTACCTATTATAAAAAAAACGACAGCAGTATATTCCTTGCCAATCGGAATATTGTTTAAAAAACACACGCCAGTAATGACAATAATTATATAAAGAAGCAGGCAATTTAATTACAAATTTTAATTCCGCATAAGGTTTGAGGTCGAGTCTGTACGTCGTTTAAGCTTTTTGCAAAAACTTGATCCTGTGACACTGTATGAGAACTATAACACTTGATGTACGAACGATTTGAAGTGTCAGGTCTTACTACGTATATTTGTGCCCGATGTCAAATGCAACCTTACTGTCATTATCAATATAAAACGCTTTAATTTTTTTAATTATTTGAAATATATATGCTCACAGATCTTGGTAAACATATTGATGTATAGACTTGCAGTTTGCGAGTCTACCAATACCTACCGCTTTTTGAGTATCCGTCTGTCTGTCCGTGCCCCAAAACCATAAATAAAGCCAAAGTACATACACTAAGATAATTTAACTTGATATACATGATAACAGTGATGACATGATTATACATAACTTTTACATTTGCAAGGTTTAAATGTATGTTTGTGAGTCTTTTTGTTCACATAATAATTACATTGGTCAAAGGTATTGCCTATTACGGGATAAGCTCTGTGGGTTATTACTAATGTTAGTATAAATGCAAAAGCTCCTGGCCCAAAGAATGTACATATTATGTGAAACTCTTCAATGGTGTTAAATGTTAATTACGTAGCAAGCGGAGAAAAGATGAGATAGGATTCAAATAGAAAAATATATCCATGACACATGTTATAATGCCACTGTAACGGTTTGCAATGTTTGAAAATTCATTTGAACATATGTGCTTTTCACCTGCTTTAATTTGTAACGATGAGTGTATTTGTCTTATCGTTTTCATTAATTTACTTCAAAAAAGAAACATCATTTTTAATTATATTATTATTTGAAAAACACTTATAGACTAAATCATATCTATACGCTCTTAGAACCATTAACATGAAAAGTATCTAAAATAGTATGTTTGATAATCTAAAAGTTATTTCGTCGTTTTTGGGGAATGTTTGCACGAACAAAGAATTTATTGTTATTGCAGATAACAGATAATCTCAAGCGAGATAATCGAACTACAATTTACAATTTTTGTTATGTATAGCCTCCCTTTATTTTGTAATAGCTAGTGTGAAAAAAATCTGTAAACTTGTTAGTGCTACATGCCTTACATCCGTTGATTGTGTCATTCATAAAACCATGTTTTGACTATTTAAATGATGAATCAATCACCAAACTGTTTAACTGTTTTTGTTGTTTTAATCTTGCGAAAATCGTTGATCATGGTAAACGCATATACACATGTTATTACCGGTATACGAAATTGTGAGAGTTGTTTTTATGTGTATATGATTACCGTTGAATTTGTATTACTGTGTGTTTTCTTCCTGTCACGATTGTATCGGCTTGTCTTATGATCATGGTTATATTTATCCTCGTATTTTCGTCAGTAGTGTCTAACTTGGCCGATATAGATTTTAAAAACTCGGTAAGCATGCCTTACACAAACACCAACCACCTAACAGATCATAACAGCATTTTCGAATCTCCACTGGCGCGGAGCACACGTCCAGAATTTACTGTCCTCAATCTACTCCTCTGGCTACGATCGCGTCTTGAACCTCGACTATACGCCTGAGAACAATCGCCACACCGGTAAGGACTTGAATATAGATCGCACTGATTATGTTTCATCATTCCTTCTTAAAAGTCTTATAAAAGATAATAAACAAAACTCGTCATATTGGAAAGTGTTTGACAATAAACGGCACTCGATCTGCTGAATTATTCGTACCTCAAGATATACACACTTCGACACACCGATACGTGTGCAATAAGGATTGTTGATTATTCGTGCTCCTCGGAGCGGTGTCTCTTGGCGTAAGGCATCAATAACTGGAAGGATTTGTTTCTTTAAAGTGATTTGTATTTTATTACCATCTTCTAATACAAGTCAATGTTAAGTTTAGTTTTGTCAGAGCTACACATATATAGGGTTATATTTTTTTTAAACGTGCATGAAAAGCGAAGGGTTTCCTCTCTGCTCATGATGTTTTTATTCTGATTTTCCATAAGTTTGATTTAAGTTCACTATACGATTTGGTAGGGTAAACGTTGGTTTGCGCAGTGTTCATAAGATTTATGCGCGACAATCAATAACCATTTAAATAGTTGTGTGAAGGTTTAACGAGCACATATTTTCTATCGATATGTGATGTTTTAAACCCTAACGTCAAAATATTTAAATCGTAAGAATTTCTCTCATCTAACTGTATTTTTCCATCACATGTTCTGCCTTATAGCCGTAACAAGCCGAGCGTCTTCTCAACCAAGCGCGGGGAATTTCTTTAAATTTAGATTATTCTATTGGGATGGAAAACGCGATGTGAGATTCGTCATTCTTTGCAGAATCTGAAAGGCGCCTGAATGGAGTTTTAATAAACTAGCCAAAAGGTAAGCCCGACAAAAACATCGAGTGTGTACATGATGGTGTAAATGAGATTTAACTCATAAAATAAACAAAAAGAACTTATTTTTATAAAAGAATAAATGAAGCCTGTAGATAGCGTCGGTGCCTCCCCTGTGGTGATCAGGATTGGGTTTTATTCCATCAGTAGTAGCTAATGTCGGAGTGGATGTGGAGTGATGGCGATCCTAGTTACGGCACCAAATTATAGTGTGCAGCGTTACTGAATGTTTTATGCACAATTTAATAGTGTTTTTTTTGTAAATAACTAACAATGTCGGTACCAATAAAGCAATTTCAACTTTTATCAAGTTTGGCAATTAGTTAAAAATATATCGATCTTAAATCTATCAGAAGTGTTTCCTTGCTGAAATTACATGCGTGTAAATATTGAAAATAACTCTACAGAAATAGTTCATTTCAATTATTCAATCAATCCTATGGTGCTCGTACTTCCGTAAACAAAAGTTTCTAATGGCCAGATTCGATTGCTGATTGGTTAATTAATCCTCGTGGTAGAAAACGTATAAAAAATATAATGGGATGGCGAACACTGATATTGAATATCTGGAGCACGGAAGTGTGATATGCAAACTTACTTATAACTGAAGACATTTTATACATGAATGTTCTTCGAGTCATTGTTTTAATAAGGTTACCACGTTAGTCAAAATTCGGTTATACTATTTATACGGTAATGTCCAACAATCAGTAATTCAAAGAAATAATTATAATTGTTTTCTATTTTATGTTATATGTTTTGCGTGATGTGTTTTTCAAAACTCGGTTATAATATGAGTCGTGTTCTGAGAAAATAGGGCATAATGCCTGTGCGTAAAGTGTCGTCCAGATTAGCCTGAACAGTCCGCTTTTATGACATTTTTCGTTTAAATGAAGTCTCTTCTTAGCAAAAATCCAATTTGGGCGGAAAGTGTCGTTCCTGATTAGCCTGTGCGGACTGCACAGGCTAATATGGGACGACACTTTACCCACATGCATTATGCCCAGTTTTCTCAGAACGCGACTCATATAAAAATGTCCAACAATACTTAGTTTTTAGAAATAGTTATATATGTTACTTTTGTAAGCTTTATGTGATAACTTACATAAAATAAATGCGCTAAACGTTACAACCTGTTGATATCCTTTTTTTTTGGTAAAATATCATTTGAGAAAAATTCTTATACTAATAAGATACACAGGTGGTTAGCGTGTGGCTATGATATTAATTAGTGAAAACATCATTTTGAATGATAAATTATCATATTATAACGGAAAATTAACTTTTCTGAAAAAAATCACTATCAAATATATATACTTGACAACGATCAGACCGTATTTATGAATGAAATCTCCAGTTGTAAAGACACACCTTCGCATTGGAACAATGAAATCACTCGTGTGTTTATAATGTCAGTTAGTTGAAATGTATGAAAACAAAGGTTCCAAACGGCCCTGGACAGTTAGTTTTGATGCATAATGCAACGGCAAGCACGGTAAGAATGTTTGTCCACACGTTTTATTGAATTATAGTATCGAGGTCCGTGAACTTTGCAGGGCAAATGCCCTTTACTCCGTGAAGATTTCAATCATGAATACGGTCTGACCGATGTTAACTGGGTCACGCGATTTGTGTAACGTGTTATTTCTTAAAAGTTCATCCAGTATTTGTAAAAATATTGCAAGACATATACATTTCCAGAAAGGAATTTCATTTATGCGTTGAATAAGACCAAGATCGTGAAAATCGCTGCAATATTGATGAAGTAATGGCTGTTCAAAACGATGCAGCCCGTTTTCGGGTGATTTCGAGTTGGATACCTTGTTATATATTTATTTGATAGTGATTTTTTTCAGAAAAGTTAATTTTCCGTTATAATATGATAATTTATCATTCAAAATGATGTTTCACTAATTAATATCATAGCCACAAGCTAACCACTTGTGATAGGATAGGACAAGAAGATTTATACCAGTTAATAAAAACAGTTGCGGGTACTCGAACCTGGGCCTCTTGGAGCGAAGCTTATCCGTTACCGTTTACCTCTCGCGATTTCGACACAAATGTATTACACTTATTTCCCATATTTTTGACAAAACGATTCCGTACTAATTTCGAAAAACATAAAAGTATAGGGTATTTATTTGCAGCTCATCGCATAAGGCATAATTATCGCATTTATATTAAATATGTGAACACTAAAATATTATAGTAAAAGTGTATTACACTCGTCTTAATTACTAGTAAGGTACACTTATTGCCGAAAAGATACGTAGTTAAATTCATACATGTATCTCAATGTTTGTTTCAGCAATGATCACAATGCTACCCAATTTATCCGAGGGCCCTTAATGCTCCGTTTGGCATATAAGACAGGACATCAGGTAATAATCTAGATGACACGGTCTTAAATGGCATTGAATTATATTGTCAAACTTGTGAGTAAAGCTATTTAATGGTATCGGCATCGAAGTTACTGCGTGCAATTATAGTTAAACGATGCATAATTATCATGATCATACGTTCAATAATAGTTCCACAAGATAGTCTGTGTGGTAACTGCTTGATTGGTTAAGCTTTTGACAATATTAGTGTTGAATCTCTAAAGTTGTACAGATGTTAAAACACATTTCTGTACTGACAACGCTAACAAATAAAAACGTGACGAATGACCTTTTCTGGCGAAGTTATTATAAAACAACATGAGGAACTTGACATCGATGCGTTGTATAAGCAAGCTTATTGTTATCTATTTATTTAAGCATACGTCAATGTCATATGCCTATATGAAGTTGAAGTGAGCACACTACGGCCGCTATTTCCATACCCCCCCCCCCCCCCCCCCCCCCCCAACCGCGCAATGTCAGTTTACTGCGATCATTTCTATGGAAGGGAAAGACCGCCAATATTATTCATCACCAGAAATGTTGCACGTGTTGATTATTAGGCTGATATGTTTTATCTTGCAATTATAGATTATACATACATGTCAAATAATATCCGTTCAAATAAGCAATGTTCGATATTTTATGTTTCAATTTTCAACAATGTTAATTTTTAAGTTGGAGACATCTCAAATAATCATCATGTTCATTGTCCAATTAAAACTGTTCAATTAATAAAAAATTAAATGTTCAAAGTATAAAATATACATTTACTCGTATTTTTAAATCGCATGCACAACGCATAAAACTTACAAATGTGCAACAGTAACTTTAACGAACTGCCAATTTCCACTGTTAGCAAGTAAACATTTCTAGATTGCTCAATGCGCATCTTTACACATTGCAATGTTACAAGTTTACATCTGATCAGTTGTAAAGTCGGTTTAGCAAACTATACGCAGTAAATAATATTGGCGGTCATACCGCAGAAGACGCGTCTAAATTAGTTTTCGACTGTGCCAGGAACCAATGCTACGCTAATGCTAATGCAGGCCAGGAACCATTCGTATTCCTTGTCTTAACAGCCGTTATGGGCCAACCGTGACAAGCACGTCAAAGTGTTAGTGTAAAGTTTGTGACACCGTTGAGACCTTCCTACTTATATTAGACTTATAAGAGTGCACCGCGGATGAAGCCTTGTTTTTAATGACGTTTATTATTTGTAAGTGTCTATATCTTTCAGTATGTAGAGTAAATAAAAGTCTTCTACAATGGAACTCAACACTCTGAAGCCTCAGTATCTCTGTTTTTGTTAATTTACCCCTGTGTCTTAAACCAGAACAGTCTATAATTGTATGTACTTTCTCGTCTGTGTTGAATGAGTCCCATGTATTTGGCATCAGTCTCTCGATTTCAAAGCGGATGTCGGCTATAATGGGTTTTCGTATTTCTGACATCAATGAACAGTTCAGAATAAAATGGCTTAGCGTTTCTGGAGCTTCGTTACACAGAGGACAGGTTGGATCGACGCTATTTTGGTTGAACGACGCTCGATTACTTTGGAGTATGTAGGTGCCACTCATGAATTTCAGCTTCACTAATAGTCTGTTTGCATCGTAAGATGAGCTTGAGGGTAGTTGAAGTAGTGGGTGTGGTTTTCCTGGAGTTACTGCTTTAAAATTTAGGTTTTTAAGACTTTTCATGTGTTGTGCTTGATCTAGAAAGTTGTTATACCACCATAAACTCACCGATTTACTAACTGTTCTTTTCCATTGATCTTTCTTTACAGGTGTTTTCAGTAGGTCTTCAGCTTCACCAAGTTCATACCACTATAATAGACGCCTCAATTCAATGAACCAGCTATTACTTTTTCCGGTCTTAACTGTCAATTGTCTCTCTGCCAACCTTAGTTCTACAGCATTTTTATTTTGGTGACATACATTATTAAAGAGTACTAATGCTTTTTTATGGATTTGCGCTTCTACGGGTAATAGTCCACTTAACACGTATACAGCAATATCAGAGGTATTTGTAGGTAACATAAATAGTTGTTTCAAGAGTCTCTTTTGAAAAAGTTCAAGTCTGTCCAATAAAGTTTTACGCGGCAGAATAATCTCCAAACCATAGTCCAACACTGGTGATACAAAGGTTTTAAAAACATGTAAAGTAGTAGGAATGTCGAGTCCCCCTGCACCGTGCAGTCCAGCTGACATAAAGCTGTATGCTGTGCGTCTTGCTTTCTGGATATTATGGTCAACATTGGTTTCCGCTGTTGAGTTCACGGTTTCAGATCTTTTAAGGCCTAGATGAATGCTGGTTTCTGAGTTTGTGATCTGTTTACCATAGATTTCAAAATATTCATATGTTTTTGATTTACAGTTATTTGGATATACTTTTCAGGCTTCTGTTTTATTTGGTTGAAGTAGGTATCTCTCACAATTGGCGAAATCTTCTGCCATACTTATCAGAATTGCTGTTTCGTTACTTTTCGTAGAGTTTATAGTCACATCGTCCGCGCAAGCACTTGCATTACAGCGTATATCACCAATACAACAACCGCTGTCTGTGAGTTCCATACGTTTCAGCAAAGGATTGATATACACTTTGTACATATCTGTGCTGAGAATACCTCATTGGCGCACTCCTTGTAGAACACAAAATGGATCAGAGCGTATCCCTGCACACTCCACAACGCTAGTCGCTTCTGAGTGAATACTCTCTATAATTGACCAGATTTTATCTTTTACTCCTGAGTGGTATATTCGACGAAGTAGGTGGTGGTGATCAACTACATCGAAAGCAGCCTTTGCATCTAAAAATATAAGATCTACTGATTCTCCGCTATCCTTGAAGTTTCTCATTATTTCTTCCACGATAAGTGCTGCGTGAAGTGGGGAAGTGTTTGCTGTAAACCCTCTTTGGTAAACGCTTTGATGTTTCTCCAACACTGATACAATTCTGAACTTAATTACGGTTTCTAGTAGTTTCTCTATCACTGGTAAGACTGTGATTCCTCTATAGTTTGTTGCTTCTGAGCTGCAAAGTTTGTTTTTGAACACCGGCGTTAAAAGTCCAACTTTCAAACATTTGGGTACTTCAGCAATTTTCAGTATAGCATTTAATATTTGAAGGATTGCATTAAAAACAGTTCTTCCACCATTCAAGATACTTTCAATAGTGAGACCATATATATCGGCTGATTTACCTTTATTCATGTTGTTGACTGCTTTTTATAATTCTTCAAATGTAATCGGTTCGACATCTTTTTCACGCACTATGTCACTAATATGTTTAAATTCAGTTTCATTATTTTGGTTATGGCCAATATCAAAGTTACTGTTAATCGAGTGTTCCGCAAGTTTCTGGAAATAGGCTTTGAAGCCATTCACTACCTCCTCCTCACCTGAATATTTCTGTCCATCAACGCACAGATCGTCAACCATAAGAGACTTATGACATGATAAGTCACACGAAAATGTAAACATTGAAATCTTACGATGAAATAACGAAAATAGTCACTTTCTGTGAATAAAGAAATCAAGTATGTGTCAAAAACGTTTTTGTATCAGAAACTGTGGGATATTTTACCGAAATTATATTAAATTCGGAGTATATGCACTAAAGTAATTGTCTTTATATATGTTTTCAGCTGATTTTTACTTAATTAGTGGGTGGGGTGAAATAACACATTTTCATGTAGCAGATTTCATTAGTTTTTTTTTTATTTGAGGAAAACAATTGACACATAAATGTTATGTTTCAGATTCCATATTGGCATCCTTCAAATATGCCTAACTTTCATGGCGGATTGGCATGATGATGATGGTCCTGTTCACCAAGATTTTGTGTGTGCATGAAAGTGATAAATGTCCAAGGCAAGTGTATACTAAAATAAAATCCAGCAATTAACCTGAACAAATTATTGTAAGTTTCTAGCACATATGTTTTAGTCTGTACTGATAATATATCAAATCAACCAATTATACAAGATGGAATACTGAATTAATTGTGTATTGTTTAAACCTTTTTTATTTTAAACTGAACATATTAATAAACCGAATGTTACACCTTGCATACCAGTCCGTTTATGTTCCGGCACTTTATGTACCACTATCTGACACTTTATGTACCATATTTATAATATATAGAGATTAATAATATATGGTTTAATATGATTGTGTGTTATAAATTAAATGTATTTTTGTGTGATATTATTTATGAATTTAGAGTTATATATTGCTATAGATTATATTTTTTGCCAGATTGTCTTAGTGTCTGAATTCTTATTCAGATTTTTGTAATTTTCTACATTTAATTTAGAATCAAATTTTTGGTTCTTTACAATGGAGACGAAATCAGTTTATAACAACTTATGTGAACAAATTTTCAATTCTAAATCAGATTATTTTTACATTTTTCGATTCAAATTTACATTCAAATTGTTGGTTCTTTACAATAACAAAAAGATATAAAATATAATTCAGCAATATTTTATTTAGTAAGAACTGAGATAATAAGTTTCTCAGGTTTATATCTGAAACAGTTTTTTTTATAATATTGATGCGAAAACATTAATTTAATGTGTTAAAATATAAAAGTTATTAGATTAACTTAAATTTGACTCAATTAACACTTGAGTCAAATTAATCAAAGTTGTTTGCACAGGTACATATTGCAAATTCATACTGCTATGAATGAATGGACAATATAACACCTATATAGGTGGTACGTAAAGTTTCAAAGTGGTACATAAAATCCTAGTACATAAAAGGACTGGTACATAAGGTTTCACATTGAAATAAACCACACTAGCTGTTGAAGTTTTATCTTTTTTAACATGCATGTTTTTTAAATATAAGATATTCTTCATATTCATTTTTGTCTTCTTTAATATCATGATTAATATTTTTGCTTAATTATTTGTACACACTTTTTGTATAAATAAAAGACAAAGAAAGTTAAAGCACAAGTTAAAATGTGTTATTCTTGTGTTGTATTTCAGACTTGAAAAGGATTTGTCGAAAGATTTGTACCTGTTTTAAGGTGCGAAGCTGTGTAAGAAGTATATGAACACCATCAAACTACACAGGTGTTGTTATGCAGCAAGTTTAATGTTTCAAAAGCAGTGACAGACAGGGACTATGGAAAGCTGATTCTCTTAAAGAACTATAAAAAGAACTATTATATATTTATTTTTGCATAATCAATACAAAGTGTATGTATTAATACAGGTATATATTTATGTTTTTTTGTTCCTATGTTATTATTGATATTGATTAGATGCATATGAACTCTGATTATGCATATTAATATAACAGTGGTTTCACAACAAATACTAATATAATCCAATGATGCTTGTTAGTGGTCTTTTAAAGTTTCTTTAGTTTCCAATATTACATGTTTGCAATGGCTTATGTTCTTGATTTGGGAAAAGGGCATGGCCTTCCAATTTAGGGGTCCAAAAATATAGAAAAGACTGATAAAGGTGAAGAAATTTCCCAAAGTCAGCTTTAGATTTGGGGAAATTTCATCATTTTCAATAAATTTTCTTAGGGGAAGGGGCCTTTCTCTTGGTGGAAGGGGTGTATATAAGGCCCTTGCTAAAGAAGGAAACAAAGCCCCGTAAACCCATATGGGTTTCTTGAGTATATCTAAATTAGCACTACATTAATAATTACTTTACAATTTAATAAGCATTCAAATCTATCTTACATGATAGACAGCAGTAATTCAGTATCAACTTCATAAAGTAATACAGTAGTATTCACAAAGTTTAATATGTCAATTTATGAATTTGCAAATCTTGCTATACCAACATATAAAAGCACCAATTGACACTTAACAAACTATCATCATAACAAATTCTTGACTTCGGGGTTCACTATAACAACAAACATATTAAATTGTACTAATAAATGAACTCAATTTCACATGAAATCTGAATATCTGAAAATACTTTATGAAAATACTCAACAGCCCCATTCATGAAAGGGGGCTGCAGGATCTTATTTCCACTGCATCAAGTAATAAACATGCAATGTTGTTCGATTTATTTAATTGTCCAATTTGTGATTACACTTTAATTCAATATTTACTTTGAATTTTCTCTTTCACTGCAATACTTTCACCATCAGGTAATTAAACAACACAGTTTTCTGGTTTGTCAAGACTGGTCAATGTAAAAGAGTAAAAAGAACTTCAACCATGACACTTTTGAACCTGTACTATTTTATGTTAACTGTTTATTTAACAAGATATCACTTCAAGTCTCTATAAGATACTTTCATCTCCTCTCAGAAAGGAACACAATACAGAACGTAAATCATATAAAGGTAAAACCACTGAAAACCATTAAAAATAATCAGTAAATACATATTACACACCATACTGACAACCAATCAAATAAATGTTTACATTAAGTACTCATGTATATTGTTACAACTATACAATTATTTGATGGTTTATAAATAAATTCATAAAATATGACCTAAATAATATTCTGGTTTCAAATGGTATGCTTGTTGCACAGATAATTTTCATAATCATATGTATTTAAATAAATATGTTAAAAATTGATTGTAATAATGATGACCATGTGTAAACAAACAAATAGAAAAAATGAGTAAGCACCTCACACCAAATATGTTGAGCAGCCTCATGAACTAAGCTTTGGAAGGAAAGGCACAGTCTTCAAGCTTGCTTATCACACCATATAAAATCATGTCCATCAAAAGATGTTTTCTAGGCTACGCATCTCTTCGGAGTGCATTGACATGTTTATGACTGTAATCAGACTCTTTAAGTCATTCGCTGTTCTACGTTGTGGTGTGCAAAAGAAGGCCGGTCTGATATGTTACATCTTCTATTTTTTAGGTGTAGTAGTAGTTTTCACTCCATCTATGGTCGATATGGCCTCCAATATCTTAAAAAAGACAATCATCTTATATAAATAAAACCTACTTATTACAGTGTAGAAATATGAATTTTAATCTTTGGTATAATTATTTTACTGCACAAGTGTCCTTAAATAAATACAAATAACAAGTTCATTTGCACAGTGAAAATGATACCATTTTATGTCCAGTATTTGTCCAGTGTTGTTTTATACCATACAATATAACCTACATGTAGCATTAAAAATGTAAACAAATTCCCCGAAAAATCATCAAATACTTAATACCCTCTCTCTCTAGTTCTATTTTTCAATATCAACATCAATAAACTTTACACCACTCACCATAAACATTATTTTATGCCCCCGGTAGGGTGGCATATAGCATTTGAACTGGCTGTCTGTCCGTCCGTCCGAAAACTTTAATATTGGTCATAACTTTTGCAATATTGAAGATAGCAACTTGATATTTGGCATGCATGTGTATCTCATGGAGCTGCACATTTTGAGTGGTAAAAGGTCAAGGTCATCATTCAAGGTCAAAAGTAAAAAAAATATCCAAGGGATTTACAAGCTTTAAAGGGAGATAATTTATATTTTTCATTTGGCAGGAACAGATCATTTTTACACGGGAAGTAATATTTTTAAAAGGGATATAATAAAAAACAAAAATAAATTAATCAAAGCGGCGCAGTAGGGGGCATTGTGTTTCTAACGAACACATTGGTGTATTAAAAAACTTTTTTATATAGCCGACAAGACGTCAAAGTCAATATTATACATATATCAAACACATACAACAACTATTTCCAATAATTTTAAATGATAATTGATATTGATTACCTAAAACGAT
This sequence comes from Dreissena polymorpha, assembly GCF_020536995.1. Lineage (NCBI taxonomy): Eukaryota > Metazoa > Mollusca > Bivalvia > Myida > Dreissenidae > Dreissena > Dreissena polymorpha. The sequence continues at coordinate 85,730,977 of NC_068355.1, read as the reverse complement.
GGATCGATGTGCATGATTCCAGAAAACTAATCAGCCTGATCAGTCGATTTTTGAAAGTTTCTAGGCTTCTAGGATCCATTTTGTAGCACTACCTGATCTGTTGGGGATAGCGTCGACCTGTAAAAATATATAGGTAATTTTTAGGTACTTTTCATGTCTATTATCTGTAATAGTGTTAACAAATCAAGCTTATACAAAGAAACCACAGTTTAAAACTGCCTCAACAGCTCAGTGGTAGAGCGTTTGCCTCGAGTGCATGAGGTTGTGGGTTCAATCCATAGCTGCATAATACCAAAGATGTACAGAAACGGTACCAGTTGCTACCTGTGGTTAACGCGTACCACTATGAAGGAAAGCACTGGCTTCTCCTAAGAAAAGAAATAAGACCCTCGTGGTGATGGATTCTATCAGAAATTAGGTGTCGAGTGTGATTAATATAAGTTGCCAAAATTGTTTCAGAATCGACCTCAAATTAATTACTATAATCTTACAATCAAATATAATTAAAACAATATATCACACAGATGCCAGTCTATTTTATAAAATAGACATTGAAAGGGGACCAATACATGATTCCTCTTTGAACTAATGTATCAGTATCACACACAACCTTCGTCCTGTGGTCCCATGTACTCTAATACAAGTTAAAAGCCCTATCTCCATTGTACGTCTTTGGTAAGAGAGAACACAATTGAACTAGGTTACATGGTGGAAATACTAAGGGCATGAATATCGCATTAAATGGGAATGTCATTCCACCACAACGAACATTACCAAGCTGAGTCTGGTCTGTTTTTTTAATATAATGGGGTCAGACTTCCATCTCAAATCAGAATTAATGTTTAAACCTAAAACGTAAAAGAATAAATCTAAATTCATAAATGTCATGTAAATTGTTCATGCACATTTTGTTTCCAGATAAATTGTTACAACGAGCAGGTGGTCGAGAACTACTAATTGTGTGATCCAATGCGCCTAACACCTATCTGCATCCATGAATATAACAATTATGATGATGATATATAGAAATCTTTAAAAATCCTTACCTGAGACCTATCAAGACTATTCAGTTAAGCCGGACATTACGTTCTTCCACGATAACAGAAGGCAGGGTTGGCAGGCTTCTACTAATGACAATTTTTACCCTTACACCGGTTATCTTGAAAATGCGTTGTAAAATGTTGAATTGTGATTTGTCAACTTGTAATCTGTAGAATTGTAAAGTGTACACTTGTTTGATGCTGACATGTAGCAGATTACAAAAACCGATCGTACATCTTAGAAAATATTCAACATGCTAATGTAGTTTTTTTTATAAACTTCTTCTTTTTCAGATCTGAAGTTTAAGAAGTTAAATGTTTGTTTTTAATCATTTAAACTTGTTAAAGTAACAAGTCTACACATGTGTACTGTGGACATCGATCAAATTAAAATGAAAATATCTCCATATTCATAATTGATTTATTTGCATATCGATTTTGTAGAATCGGAACATACAAAATTTAACAATTGTACAAAACAGATTTTAAAATGTTGTATTTAAGCATTAAAAAAATTCTCTGTTAAACAAATGAGTTGAATATTCAACACGTGCAACATTTCTGGTGAATATAATTGGCGGTCTTTCCTTTCCATACATTTCCGTTTATAGTTTTTACTTGCGTCAACGCCACCGTATGTCGATGGCGTGTTAGGGTATGTAACGTCTAAAGAGCCCATAAACAAGTTTAATCAACAAATATTTCGTACAATTTTTCGAAAAATATAGTTAACACCTACAGAATCAATGTTCCTTTTAGCAAAAGCCACAATTTCAACGCTTGATGTGGCCTGGTAATAGATTTAATATGAAACAAAATGCTCTTTTTGTGTATGTGTTTTTTGTGGGACATAAATTCAACACATGTTCATGTACCATGTTAGTGTCCGTGTGTCGTATGAATATATATCGTTGCCGGTAATTGAAATGGAATATATTGTGCAAAAAAAAACACCAGCATTTTGTATCTCGTTAAAGATATGTTACCATACCACATATGGCGTTGGAACTTTGGCTATCGCAATAAGGAACACTTATATTTTATGGGTAAACATTATTTTACGAAATATTTTGATCATTTTGAGTAGTTATGTTACTTTTACAAGGTAATCAAGGGAAATATCAATTTTCGAATATATTGGTTTTATATTTTGCAGTGTTAACGTCTCAAAATTAAAGGGTGCAGCTTAATTACACCCTATTTATTTAAGATCGTTTGCATCCTAAGGCTTATTTGAAACGCTCTTGGGTCCTTTTCCTGGGACTAAAACCAATACCTTTATCGGGATGATCTAAAGAAAGCTCCCTCAGTGGGGATCGTACCCATTACCCCCGATTGCTCGGCGGACACCTTATCCACTACGCCACGGCGTATTTTGATAACAACCCTAGGACCGTGAATGACCTACATACAGCAAAATGAACAATGGTCTCGACATCAACTTGGTGAGCATATAAAGACTGAAAAATAAAGACTGTTAAATACAACCAATTCAAATCATTTGATTAACCTTGGGCGTTCGTCTCCCAGGACATATACCACAGCCTGCTTTGCCCCGCCCCGTCATATTTCACGACCAATAGGGCAGGCAACGTTAAGATGTTTATTCTCCCGGGCCTTATATTCAATCGATAACTAGTAAGTTCGTCAGTATAATTTGGTAAATAAAGTTGAAATGGACGTTTTACTGGACAGTCAGCTCATTTGTAATTTTATTGAATGCCCTTTGTCTGCGTACGTTTCAATCAAATAATGTAGTTACGAACACACTGGGGCCACAAGCAATTACTTCTGAACATAGAACGGCAAGATGAATTCAAAGCGTGTATATTATTGGAATGGCGACTTTGAATCAATCCTCCAACAAATGTTTCATTTTACACACAAAAAATAAAAACTTAGTCCGGATTTATGATACACAAATAAAATATTCATATTCAATTATAAATCTTTAACATTGTTTAGCAAAATCGTTTGGATACACTCTGGTTATTCGTCATCCCTCAGAAACCTGCAGGGGTAGATCTTGCGCAAGTAACTGGTTTGTGCGTAAGTGAGAGAAATAGTAACTGGTGTTCAAAATGGGGGCCAACAGCTGATATTTCGATGTGTACGTCCGCATTTTTTAAAGGGTTGTACATTGAACATATTTCTTTAACGTTATCCGTACGCGCAGGATAGTCTACTGATACCCATTTAGCATCGGTGTTAATCCTGTTGATGAATTATCAATATTATTGTAGTTATTGAAGACGTTATACGCAAGTGCCTTATTGATTATGATTGACACGGCTCATTGTATGTGTATGTTTTGAGAGGTCATATGTAAATTTTCCTCAGCAAGTTTAATGTAAAGCATTTCAATTCGAAATATAACCTCCATTTTCATAACTGGTGAGCACAGTAACCTACTTTCCATAACTGTTGAGCACAGTAACCTACTTTCCATAACTGATGTTCATGCAAGAGTCAGAGTACACAAATAAAAAAGGAAGACAGTTTAAAGTTTCTGCTTTGTTAATAAGTGATGTGTTACTATAATTTGTGGAGTCACACTTAAATGTGGAATAGAGTGGACATGGTTAATATTTCTCAAATATACGTGCGGACGAATTGCTATCTTGTGCGCACGAGTTGCTTTTACATGCTCACGAATTGCTTTCACGGATTACGTGCGAGGGATTTTACGTTTGCGAACGCCCGTAATATATTTACCTTAATATTTTAGTACACAATAAACACAATAACCAATGTTTATGGTGGGTGGGAAAAATTAGATTAATGTTGATTATTTGAATAACTGTGCGGAGAATTAAACTAATATAGCAATACGGCTCTAAAAACAAATCATTAATAAGTACCGGGTATTAGATGATGTTTGAGGAATTTATTACATTGTGCATGCTGGTGAATATTGTATGGTAAACATCACTGAACATAAAATATTATTAGTGTTTCTATGTAGAGTAACTTGTTATTTCTATTTACGTAAAGACACGTGTGAAGTAAGATACTTATACAAAAGAATAATATATATATATATATATATATATATATATATATATATATATATATATATATATATATATATATATATTACTACACTGTTATAAATAGTTTTTATTTGTTTGAGATAATTGTCTATTTTAAAAGGTCGGCTGCCATATGTCGATGTGAACCATAAATGGATTGCTGACTACTATTACACCTAAAAAGATTCAACATATCAATCAGGTCTTCTTTTGCGCACCACAACGTATAAGAGCGTATGACTTCAAGAGTCTTATAGCAGTCATAAGCATGTCAAAGTACTGCGAAACGATCACGCCGGTTATGCGGATACAAGATAACAGATGACACTTCGATAACAGAGACCAGCAAAAGCCACGCGCGAGCGGCGAGTTATTCAGTTTTTTTGGCATTTATGTTCTGTTCATTTGGTTTTCAGACACGGGACATTATTTGGTCCATTAATGGTATAGTTCTTCAAATTGCGAAAAAGGACATTCTTAGAAAAACGGTGGATTTTATAAAAAAAAAAATTGATAAAATTCCATCGATAATCATTATGATTTAGATGATCAGTACGTATTTCAACAAAATAAAAATACTTGGAAATAAATCAAGAACGTGCCAACTATTCCAAATAAAAGATCAATATGTCAATTAATGCGACAACATGTTACATTTTAGTTTACTAACGTATTTGAAGAAATTCAAATGTTTAAAGAGTCATATGCCAAATTTTCATGGACACTTCTTTTACCGATCATCTTAATGACAATGACACTTGTATTCTAGATTACTCGACACTTTTTACCAGATATAACACACTCTATGTAGTGAATCAGAAATGCGGAATTCGCTGTGAAATACTGTTATAGTAAGCAGGCGATAAATAAAAAATGTATGCACTAGCATAAATTAAAAACGAATAACCAAATATTTGTATCACTTTGGAATATGATTATGATTTTGTATAAATGTTAAAGATAAATGTGAAAATAATTCGATATGTCTGATGAGTACAGTCTATATGACCATACATTTTCCAGTTTCCGATTCACCCAACAGATGGATTTTTGCGTAGAACACGAGCTTTAACAATTTCAAATTACATTCTTTGTAGCGAAACGGCTGATCTAAAGCATGTATAATTATGTCCTTATGAAGGAACTAAGGCCATTTACTTATAATATACTAGATAGCATATCACGAAACATCACACTGCTAAAACTGCAACTTAAAGATAAACATCAGCAGCGATGCAGGTCCGAAATTCTAGTGGAACGTTTTGTTTTGCCTCAATGTCAGTAAAATAAAGAATAGCAATAATGGAACAGGCGGTCGATTAAATCACACGATAGTGGTGTCCAAGTTGTGTATACCCGTCGTTGTTATTAATATAAACACAACACATTCTGTGTATGAACTTGGATATACATGACATAATTTTATATTACAGGATGAACCAATCGGAGTTAATAAATGTTACCTTTTATTCGTTTCTTTCCACAAATGACGCATACAAGATTTCATAACATATCTAAATTTAATATGTAATTTTAAAGCATTAGTATGCGACACTTAAATAACAACAATTGATATTTTCGTTAAATGGGCCTTTTAACAGATTTTGCCATGTATTGAAGTTTGTCATTAACTGCTTTATATTTATAAATGTAAACATTAGATCTTAAAAACTCCAGTAAAAATAATCACGCCGGGTATGCGGATACTTTGATAACAGATGGCACTTGAATACCAGATAACAACAAAAGCCACGCGCGAGATTTGAGTTCTTCAGCTTTTTACATTTATGTTCTGTTCATTTGGTTTTCAGGCACGTTACATTGTTTGGTCGATTAATGGTATAGTACTTCGTATTGGGGAGCAAGAAAGTCGTGAAAAAAAAACAGTTGATTATTAAAAAGAAATAAAATTTCATCGATAATCGTCATGAATTCGATGATCATCACGTATTTCAACAAAATAAAAATATTTGGAAATAAATCAAGAACGTGCCAACTAATCGAAATAAAAATCGAATCGAGTTTTAATATGTTTACAGTTCTATTGTTTTAATATGTTCAATACATTTATCACATAGATTTTTGTAAGATAGGATGCATTTAAAAAGACATTTATTTGTAGCTATAATTCTCTACATGTATTTATATTGAACATTTCTCAGTGTGCTATCAGCAGTTGCTTTATATGGGATGATACATATTTGTTTCCAATTAAATTCATTTTCTCCAAGAATGATTTGCTATTTTATTTGAGTTTTGGAGGTCTCTGCAGTTTTTAATTTGAAGTGTATAAAATATTGTGTTCGTTTTTTTTTCGCAATTATATTTTCTACTAATGTTGCTTGAGTATTGGTGTGTTATTTGTATTGGTCATAGCTTTAATATGTATGGGTATACTTTTGATCAATGTGTAGAACATCAGGAAATTACTTGTAGGTTTTCCGTATATGAAGCATATATAATCAAAAGAATAGAAGTAATTTATCCTGTAGTCGTACAATTGATCTACATATTTTATGTTTCGTTCAAACAAAGATTTAAGGAAATACGACTTGTTGTTGGTAGTTATGTCTTAATTGTTGCATACAATGATTTGTCTGGGGTTTTTTGTTTCTAAATTATGACTAACTTTACACCATGTCGGTAGAACACTAGATAGAAATAAGTTTTTGTTTGATATTCCATCTAGAGTATTATTGTTGATATTACATTCTTAAAGTAAGGAATCGCCATATCTTTTTAGAATTTTCATGTAGAATAATTCCCATTTACTCGTTTCGGTATAATTTAATTTAAACAAAATGTTTAATAGAACTGTTTCATTTTAATTGTTTGTAAAAGCTATAAAAATCAATATGTCCTTTAATGTTACAACATGTTAAATTTTAGTTGAATAACGTATTTGAGGAAATTCAAACGTTTTAAGAGTCGGATGCCAAATTGTCATTGACACTTCTTTTACCGATCATCTCAAAGACAATGGCACTTCGATTCCAGATAACTCGACACTTTTTACCAGATATAACACACTCTATTTATTGAATCAGAAATGCAGAATTCGCTGTGGAATACTGCTATAGTTAGCAGGCAATAAATAAAAATGTATGCACTGACGTAAATTAAACACGAATTACCGAAACATGTTTTTATCCGTTTGGAATATAATAATAAAAGGGAAAGGGAAGTGTAAAGCTCAATATAAAGGGAGTTTTCCAATCTCTTTTAAAATTTGTGGCAACACATTAGTATCGTCTTCTAATGAGCACCCATTACAAAAGATTTTATGAGGTGTATTGGCCGTTTTAAGACCCCTTGCTCCCCTTATCAAGAGTCCTGCTGTAAGTTCAATTGAACACAGTCGTGTTAATCTACATGATCCGCTGTATTTTCAATTCTCTTAATCTCAATTTACCACTTAAAATACAAGTTGATTATTTAGACAATTATTTTCGGTCGTCACTTGAAATATATTACTTCAGCAATAAGCATTTGAATTTTATTAAAAATTTGCACTTATAATATAAATTATATAAACTAATAGTAATAAGTTTTTTAAAACGAACAACGCCGTTGGCTATATTTTACATATGTATGTAATTACGTTATGCATAGACTCCCAATGTGTCGGGCTTTACAATGCAAATTGATGCGTACTTCAAAATGTTTGGTAAGAATAGCCATACTATACATAAATGCATTTCAGATAGAAGATAAAACTCGGTTATCAGAGTGCCCAATTTGTTGAAAGTCTCTGTTATCCTTAGTGCCCTATATCGGGAATCAAAGTATCCGCAACTTCATGAAAAACACCTATTAAAAATGCTCTATCTTCGTTTATATTTCATTGAATACTATCAAAATTTCAGAATTTGAAGCACAGTGATTTCTCTACATGCTGAAATATCAAACAATCTCTTGCAATATTTCTAAGTAGTTTTATTTTGTTGAAATGTTTACTGTTCATCCAGTTAATGCTGTTTTCCGACAGAATTTTCCATTTTTTGGGGAAAAATCTACCATTCTTCCGTGATGTTTTTCTTTGCAATAGAAAAAGATGCACCATTTATAAACTCGACCATGCGCCTTGTCTAAAAAACTAATCTTTATGATATAACTTTAAAAAAGAACCTGATGAACTTACCTCTCGCGCGTGGCTTTTGTTGTTATCTTGTATCGAAGTGCCATCTGTTATCTGAGTATCCGCATACCCAGCGTGATAATTAAAGAAAGAAAAAAGTAACATTTTACTAGGCTCGAATCACTGACCCTTGAAACAAAAGTCTATTGCTTAGACCGCTTGGCCACCCGTGCTTATACAATGAGTGATGTATTGTATACTTTATTTAAGCAATCCTCTTTAACTTAGTATCACAAAATATAACGACAACAACAGATCTCTCCGAATTATTCATTCACAGTTGTTTCGCGTTGCAACGCTTTATACTTTTAAGTGTTTTTAATCGTCAAAAGATGCATATAATGTTTATTTTAGAGCATGGTAACTGTTCAGTATTACTGTTTCATAACAAATATCATAACTTCAACGAAAATTAGCGAATCTGAAACATTTTTTCTAAATGTTGTCAATTTACCAAATCGTGAAAATGCCCCTTTAATAACTTTTTGTTGTGATGTTTCACTTAGTCAGCACAATATGATTTTACTGAGATAAGGTTTAATGTTATTAAGCATGATTGTTTGTATTGTTTCTGCTTTTTTCATGTTTTTAAATATTTTCAAAACAAGATGTGACAGTCACAAAGACACATGTATACCGCATTATTAACTCTCTATCGCTTTTCTCATCAGAATTTACCAGTATTTACTTGTTAGTCTACTTTATTAATAATGCGCAGTTTTTATGAAAGTAGCGACAGTTTTGTATTGGCATTTTATTCACCAAGTATAGTGTTACTTTACATAGGATTTTATGAAGAACAAATGTGTATTTGCAGCTTTAAATAGGATCCCTTTGCTCCCGTTATCTAGAGGCCTGCTATAATTAAAATTGAACGCAATCGTGTTAATCCACATTATCCGTTGTACTTTCATCTCTCTGAATCTCAAGTTACCACCAAAAACAAGTTCATTATGTAGACAATTATTTCCGGTTGTCACTTCAAATATATTACTCCAGAAATAAGCATTTGAATCTTATTTAAAAATTGCACTTGTAATATATATTGTTTAAATTAATAGTAATGATATTTTTGAAAACAAACAACACAATTGGTTATATTTCATATGTGTATGTAATTACGTTATGCATAGATTCCCAATGTGTCAATTCAAATTGTTTCGTATTTTAAATGTTTGGTAAGAATAGCCATAATATACATAAATGCATTTCAGGTAGAAGATAAAACTCGGTTATCAGAGTGCCCAATTTGTTGAAAGTATCTGTTATCCGAAGTGTCCTATATCGGGAATCAAAGTATCTGCAACTTCATGAATTCCACCTATTAAAATATGCTCTATCTTGAAGTATCTTCGGGTTTTTTTTTATTGAATAATATCAAAATTTCAGTATTTGAAGCACATTGATTACTCCACATGCTGGAATAGCTAACAATTTCTCGCAATATTTCGAAGTAGTTTTATTGTGTTGAAATGTTTACTGTTCATGCTGTTTTTCGACCGAACTTTCTATATTTGGGGCATAAATCTACCATTTTACCGTGATTTGTATTCTTCCCAATATAAAGGGATACACCGTTTATCAACTCGACCATGTGCCTTGTCCCAAAAACTACTCTTTAGAACATAACTTTTGAAAAAACTGCGGAACATATCTCTCGCGCATGGCTTTTGTTGTTCTCTGTTATCGAAGTGCCATATGTGATCGAAGTATCTGCATTACCAGCGTGACGATGCGTTGCTTAAAAAACTTCATATGCTGGACATGATTTTATTTGTAGTTTTTATTCAAAATACAACATATAATGTATACATGTATATTATCACAAAAACAAGGTGATTAATATCAAGCAGCTATAATGTTAAAACATGTTATACAGGATTGCTAATATATGTACATATTTTTGACCTTGAGTTTTCTTTAGATTAAAAATAAAGTATTTATGTGTATTTGTTTTTATTTGGTTGTTTGTGATAAATTCTTTTTAAAAAAACAACAACAGAATAAGTATGTTTAAAGATTAATTTGCATAAGGTTGGTAGAATCAACTGTGCTGGATTATGAAAGTTTAATGTGTTTTCACTTATGTTCAAATATGCGAAGTGTATCGATTTTGAGGGCTATTTTTTCAATTTGACTCTTAAGTTTTGAATAATTGATAAAACAATTCAAAGAAGATGTTTGTTTCCTGTATTTCATTCTAAATATAATTTATTTCATTAATATAATAAGGGTATTAACCTCTGGTATTTTGAAGGTATTTACCCCTGAACTGATCTCTAAACTAGACAGTATAACATTTAATTGTTGTTTCTCTAGAAAGGTTATCAATTGATTCCATCGAGTTTTAATATGTTTACAGTTCTATTGTTTTAATATGTTCAATACATTTATCACATAGATTTTTGTAAGATAGGATGCATTTAAAAAGACATTTATTTGTAGCTATAATTCTCTACATGTATTTATATTGAACATTTCTCAGTGTGCTATCAGCAGTTGCTTTATATGGGATGATACATATTTGTTTCCAATTAAATTCATTTTCTCCAAGAATGATTTGCTATTTTATTTGAGTTTTGGAGGTCTCTGCAGTTTTTAATTTGAAGTGTATAAAATATTGTGTTCGTTTTTTTTTCGCAATTATATTTTCTACTAATGTTGCTTGAGTATTGGTGTGTTATTTGTATTGGTCATAGCTTTAATATGTATGGGTATACTTTTGATCAATGTGTAGAACATCAGGAAATTACTTGTAGGTTTTCCGTATATGAAGCATATATAATCAAAAGAATAGAAGTAATTTATCCTGTAGTCGTACAATTGATCTACATATTTTATGTTTCGTTCAAACAAAGATTTAAGGAAATACGACTTGTTGTTGGTAGTTATGTCTTAATTGTTGCATACAATGATTTGTCTGGGGTTTTTTGTTTCTAAATTATGACTAACTTTACACCATGTCGGTAGAACACTAGATAGAAATAAGTTTTTGTTTGATATTCCATCTAGAGTATTATTGTTGATATTACATTCTTAAAGTAAGGAATCGCCATATCTTTTTAGAATTTTCATGTAGAATAATTCCCATTTACTCGTTTCGGTATAATTTAATTTAAACAAAATGTTTAATAGAACTGTTTCATTTTAATTGTTTGTAAAAGCTATAAAAATCAATATGTCCTTTAATGTTACAACATGTTAAATTTTAGTTGAATAACGTATTTGAGGAAATTCAAACGTTTTAAGAGTCGGATGCCAAATTGTCATTGACACTTCTTTTACCGATCATCTCAAAGACAATGGCACTTCGATTCCAGATAACTCGACACTTTTTACCAGATATAACACACTCTATTTATTGAATCAGAAATGCAGAATTCGCTGTGGAATACTGCTATAGTTAGCAGGCAATAAATAAAAATGTATGCACTGACGTAAATTAAACACGAATTACCGAAACATGTTTTTATCCGTTTGGAATATAATAATAAAAGGGAAAGGGAAGTGTAAAGCTCAATATAAAGGGAGTTTTCCAATCTCTTTTAAAATTTGTGGCAACACATTAGTATCGTCTTCATGCTGCGATTCTAATGAGCACCCATTACAAAAGATTTTATGAGGTGTATTGGCCGTTTTAAGACCCCTTGCTCCCCTTATCAAGAGTCCTGCTGTAAGTTCAATTGAACACAGTCGTGTTAATCTACATGATCCGCTGTATTTTCAATTCTCTTAATCTCAATTTACCACTTAAAATACAAGTTGATTATTTAGACAATTATTTTCGGTCGTCACTTGAAATATATTACTTCAGCAATAAGCATTTGAATTTTATTAAAAATTTGCACTTATAATATTAATTATATAAACTAATAGTAATAAGTTTTTTAAAACGAACAACGCCGTTGGCTATATTTTACATATGTATGTAATTACGTTATGCATAGACTCCCAATGTGTCGGGCTTTACAATGCAAATTGATGCGTACTTCAAAATGTTTGGTAAGAATAGCCATACTATACATAAATGCATTTCAGATAGAAGATAAAACTCGGTTATCAGAGTGCCCAATTTGTTGAAAGTCTCTGTTATCCTTAGTGCCCTATATCGGGAATCAAAGTATCCGCAACTTCATGAAAAACACCTATTAAAAATGCTCTATCTTCGTTTATATTTCATTGAATACTATCAAAATTTCAGAATTTGAAGCACAGTGATTTCTCTACATGCTGAAATATCAAACAATCTCTTGCAATATTTCTAAGTAGTTTTATTTTGTTGAAATGTTTACTGTTCATCCAGTTAATGCTGTTTTCCGACAGAATTTTCCATTTTTTGGGGAAAAATCTACCATTCTTCCGTGATGTTTTTCTTTGCAATAGAAAAAGATGCACCATTTATAAACTCGACCATGCGCCTTGTCTAAAAAACTAATCTTTATGATATAACTTTAAAAAAAAACCTGATGAACTTACCTCTCGCGCGTGGCTTTTGTTGTTATCTTGTATCGAAGTGCCATCTGTTATCTGAGTATCCGCATACCCAGCGTGATAATTAAAGAAAGAAAAAAGTAACATTTTACTAGGCTCGAATCACTGACCCTTGAAACAAAAGTCTATTGCTTAGACCGCTTGGCCACCCGTGCTTATACAATGAGTGATGTATTGTATACTTTATTTAAGCAATCCTCTTTAACTTAGTATCACAAAATATAACGACAACAACAGATCTCTCCGAATTATTCATTCACAGTTGTTTCGCGTTGCAACGCTTTATACTTTTAAGTGTTTTTAATCGTCAAAAGATGCATATAATGTTTATTTTAGAGCATGGTAACTGTTCAGTATTACTGTTTCATAACAAATATCATAACTTCAACGAAAATTAGCGAATCTGAAACATTTTTTCTAAATGTTGTCAATTTACCAAATCGTGAAAATGCCCCTTTAATAACTTTTTGTTGTGATGTTTCACTTAGTCAGCACAATATGATTTTACTGAGATAAGGTTTAATGTTATTAAGCATGATTGTTTGTATTGTTTCTGCTTTTTTCATGTTTTTAAATATTTTCAAAACAAGATGTGACAGTCACAAAGACACATGTATACCGCATTATTAACTCTCTATCGCTTTTCTCATCAGAATTTACCAGTATTTACTTGTTAGTCTACTTTATTAATAATGCGCAGTTTTTATGAAAGTAGCGACAGTTTTGTATTGGCATTTTATTCACCAAGTATAGTGTTACTTTACATAGGATTTTATGAAGAACAAATGTGTATTTGCAGCTTTAAATAGGATCCCTTTGCTCCCGTTATCTAGAGGCCTGCTATAATTAAAATTGAACGCAATCGTGTTAATCCACATTATCCGTTGTACTTTCATCTCTCTGAATCTCAAGTTACCACCAAAAACAAGTTCATTATGTAGACAATTATTTCCGGTTGTCACTTCAAATATATTACTCCAGAAATAAGCATTTGAATCTTATTTAAAAATTGCACTTGTAATATATATTGTTTAAATTAATAGTAATGATATTTTTGAAAACAAACAACACAATTGGTTATATTTCATATGTGTATGTAATTACGTTATGCATAGATTCCCAATGTGTCAATTCAAATTGTTTCGTATTTTAAATGTTTGGTAAGAATAGCCATAATATACATAAATGCATTTCAGGTAGAAGATAAAACTCGGTTATCAGAGTGCCCAATTTGTTGAAAGTATCTGTTATCCGAAGTGTCCTATATCGGGAATCAAAGTATCTGCAACTTCATGAATTCCACCTATTAAAATATGCTCTATCTTGAAGTATCTTCGGGTTTTTTTTATTGAATAATATCAAAATTTCAGTATTTGAAGCACATTGATTACTCCACATGCTGGAATAGCTAACAATTTCTCGCAATATTTCGAAGTAGTTTTATTGTGTTGAAATGTTTACTGTTCATGCTGTTTTTCGACCGAACTTTCTATATTTGGGGCACAAATCTACCATTTTACCGTGATTTTTATTCTTCCCAATATAAAGGGATACACCGTTTATCAACTCGACCATGTGCCTTGTCCCAAAAACTACTCTTTAGAACATAACTTTTGAAAAAACTGCGGAACATATCTCTCGCGCATGGCTTTTGTTGTTCTCTGTTATCGAAGTGCCATCTGTTATCGAAGTATCCGCATTACCAGCGTGACGATGCGTTGCTTAAAAAACTTCATATGCTGAACATGATTTTATTTGTAGTTTTTATTCAAAATACAACATATAATGTATACATGTATATTATCACAAAAACAAGGTGATTAATATCAAGCAGCTATAATGTTAAAACATGTTATACAGGATTGCTAATATATGTACATATTTTTGACCTTGAGTTTTCTTTAGATTAAAAATAAAGTATTTATGTGTATTTGTTTTTATTTGGTTGTTTGTGATAAATTCTTTTTAAAAAAACAACAACATAATAAGTATGTTTAAAGATTAATTTGCATAAGGTTGGTAGAATCAACTGTGCTGGATTATGAAAGTTTAATGTGTTTTCACTTATGTTCAAATATGCGAAGTGTATCGATTTTGAGGGCTATTTTTTCAATTTGACTCTTAAGTTTTGAATAATTGATAAAACAATTCAAAGAAGATGTTTGTTTCCTGTATTTCATTCTAAATATAATTTATTTCATTAATATAATAAGGGTATTAACCTCTGGTATTTTGAAGGTATTTACCCCTGAACTGATCTCTAAACTAGACAGTATAACATTTAATTGTTGTTTCTCTAGAAAGGTTATCAATTGATTCCATCGAGTTTGAATATGTTTACAGTTCTATTGTTTTAATATGTTCAATACATTTATCACATAGATTTTTGTAAGATAGGATGCATTTAAAAAGACATTTATTTGTAGCTATAATTCTCTACATGTATTTATATTGAACATTTCTCAGTGTGCTATCAGCAGTTGCTTTATATGGGATGATACATATTTGTTTCCAATTAAATTCATTTTCTCCAAGAATGATTTGCTATTTTATTTGAGTTTTGGAGGTCTCTGCAGTTTTTAATTTGAAGTGTATAAAATATTGTGTTCGTTTTTTTTCGCA
The DNA here is from genome assembly GCF_020536995.1 of Dreissena polymorpha. Classification (NCBI taxonomy): domain Eukaryota; kingdom Metazoa; phylum Mollusca; class Bivalvia; order Myida; family Dreissenidae; genus Dreissena; species Dreissena polymorpha. The sequence goes on along the minus strand of NC_068355.1, from coordinate 85,715,654 downwards.
ATTATATTTTCTACTAATGTTGCTTGAGTATTGGTGTGTTATTTGTATTGGTCATAGCTTTAATATGTATGGGTATACTTTTGATCAATGTGTAGAACATCAGGAAATTACTTGTAGGTTTTCCGTATATGAAGCATATGTAATCAAAAGAATAGAAGTAATTTATCCTGTAGTCGTACAATTGATCTACATATTTTATGTTTCGTTCAAACAAAGATTTAAGGAAATACGACTTGTTGTTGGTAGTTATGTCTTAATTGTTGCATACAATGATTTGTCTGGGTTTTTTTGTTTCTAAATTATGACTAACTTTACACCATGTCGGTAGAACACTAGATAGAAATAAGTTTTTGTTTGATATTCCATCTAGAGTATTATTGTTGATATTACATTCTTAAAGTAAGGAATCGCCATATCTTTTTAGAATTTTCATGTAGAATAATTCCCATTTACTCGTTTCGGTATAATTTAATTTAAACAAAATGTTTAATAGAACTGTTTCATTTTAATTGTTTGTAAAAGCTATTCCTAACGTTGTGGCTTCATCTGATGGCCAATAGAATTGCATTTCTTTTTTTTTTGAAGATTAATATTAAACAAGATGAAAGATGAGATGAAAGTATTGACTTTGATAAAAACACTCGTATTTTTAATAAAGTTCATACGTATATTAATCATGTTAAACGCGTTGATATCTAGTTATCTGTTACATCAAAGACATCAAAACATAAAAGCAACAAATTAAAATACAATCAAAAATAACAAAAAGCAACCTTTCAAACATCTGTGTTCCACACTATATCGGAACGTTTCATTAGCTTCCTTTGTCCGGTCCCGGTCTCACTCAAAAATGATTAACACCCATTAAATCGTAAAGTAACATCCTGCCAAAACTATGTACGGAGAAGAACTATACAAGACTTGGTCTTTCGTTCTTATCCATTTTCGGAACATGTAAATCAGTTGTAATTACGTATGCATACTTTGTATATAGTATGATTGTTCTTATGTTTTAACTAAGATGAATATAACTTTGTTATAAACTAAGATGAATATTACTTTGTTTAAAATTTCCTGCTCGTAGAACACTGCATTTACTTTTGTTGTCCCCTACCAGTGAAACCGGAGGGGACCTATGGTTTGCGCTCTGTCTGTCTGTCAGTCTGTCAATCTGTCCGTCACACTTTTCTGGATCCTGCGATAACTTTAAAAGTTCTTCATATTTTTTCATGAAACTTGAAACATGGATAGATGGCAATATGGAGATTATGCACGTTATTTCATTTTTGTCCTTACGTCTCAAATTCTGGTTGCTATGGCAACAAATATAAAAAATTACTTTCAATGGTGGAGTTTCACCGGTAGGGGACAATATTGCTTGGCAATCTCTTGTTTAATTTAACGCACATTTCCAAACCGAAAAGGATTAGCGATTCTATAAGGGTATTGAATGAGTCACTAATTTCGTTTAAATAATTAAGTTGCAATGTCTGGAAATAGGGACTGTTTAATTACTTCGTCTGGTTCTAGCCGTATGCCATAAACATGTTTATTTGATTGTATATAGTGTGATAGATACTCGATACATATAATAAATAGCGCGGATGAAAGTGGACATCCTTGTCTCACCATTCTTTAAATGTTAAAACTGTTTGAAAGACAACAATTGTTAATAATTATGCTTTTAATATCGGTATAGGACAGTTAAACCCATTTAATTAGAATTTCACCAAACTTCATATTTTCTAAGCAAAACATATTTATGAATGATCAAGTGAATCGAATGCCTTTTCAAAGTCTGCAAATAAAATGATGCCAAAATTGTTTGAATAGTTGAAATAATTTATGCATTCCTGTATCAGGCGCACCTTTTCAATCTCCTTTAATGAAACCAGATTGAGATCTTGAAATGATTTATGGTAATACTGTTTGTATTCGGTTTGCCATACATTAAGTTGCTATTTTATAATCATTGTTCAGTAAACTAATCGGGTGCAAGTTTGACAAGGATTCTAAGTTTTTTTAGCTGTTAGAATGGGTGAAATTACACTTTGTTTTTGAAGTTTGAAGTTTAGTTTCCATGTTGAAAAGACCAGTTAAGTGAATTAATTAAATGTGTTTAATATAATTCAAGAATGTTTTATAAAACTCGATAGTTATGCTATCAGATTGTAGACGTTTGTTATTTTGCATGTCATTTAGAGCTCGTCCACATTTACATTCATTAGCTAATCGGTCACACAATTGTGTGTCCTTTTGATTTAAAGTATGGCGTGTATTTTTAAAAAGGATGTTATTTCCGACTTTTTGTCGTTTATAGAGGGTTTAAAAAATAAACGTTGTTTTTCTCGTATTTAAATTATGTGTTATATATTCGCCATTCACAACTAATTTGTGTACAGCTTTTTGTTCGCATCTGCGTCTTTCAACGTTTGTGAAGTAGTTTGGGTGTTTTTTATTGTGGTCAACATGCGCTGCCCGCTATCGTAGTATTATTCCATTTAGATGCGTATGACGATTCCTTCTAATAATTGTTTTTTTTATGTAATATAATTTTCCATGGCGGTATCATTTGTGTTTGTTTCATGCAATTGTTTTTCAAGTATTTCAATGACTTTGATGGTTTCAGTTACAAGTTTGTGTGTTTCGTTTTGTTCAAATGATGTGTATCTTATTCTAGTGATACGTATATTTCCTTTAATTCTTTCATATAAGGTGTTGGGGTTGTCATCTTTAATTTCTTTTTGAACCGTATAGAATACTTCCTGTTTTATTTGTGTTGGATATTGTGTATCTAATTAGATGCTGGTATTAAAATGAAATTTTTAACTTTAATCCATAGTTTATGCTAAATGTTTCAATAATGTTGCAAAATGACTCAGATATTTAAAAAATCTTCTAATCTGCAAAATATCGTTGGTTTTGTGCTTTGGTGCCAGGTGAATTCACATCTCGCCTTGACGATGATCGCTCCGCCCACTTACTCTCGTGGCTTATTGGTTAGAAAACCTAGACAGGCTAACACCAAAGTGGCGTCTTTGCCTATAGATTGCCTATAGATAACGCGAGATTCCGGATGATTGTATGGGCTTGTTTCACCTGCAATAACACTGGTAATAGGCGTTTGTGTAATATATTTGTTATGCCAATGCACAACACAAATAATGGATTGTAAAGAACATTAGCTATGTATAACGGGTATTTCGGTACTTTAGACACGCTCCCAAACGCTTGCGCGCTTAACAAAATATAACCCGTTACCACGTGTAATGGTGGTATTTGTAATAAATTAACACCTCTAAACTATAGCCATGTTATTTACGAAAATACTAACGAAACATTTTCCAAAAGTATTTGACACGAATAGCGCTTTATAACTGTGATTTCGCTTAAGTTTTACACGCTTTCTTTGCAATGCATTATCAACGATACAGTTTGATAAAAGATTTCATGATTTAGACATTCGTATTGGTTGTATAAAATCTGCAAATTTTGACAAAACCATATACCTTCATGCACATACATTCTCGCTACGTAATAGGGTCGTTTATACCCTGTTTTGTTATTTTCACCCGAGATGCGTGACTAAAATCTGACAAGTGCACTTGATGTTCTAAATTATAAATTTAAAATATTATGAAGGGCCTGTTGATGCATCGTTTTATAATATTTGAGCGATTTGATAACTTTTTAGCTCAACTATTATATATGAAATATATACGGCGTCGGCGTTAGCGTTAGCGTGAGCGTGCAAATGTTAAAGTTTGCGTACTACCCCAAATATTTTCAATGTCCTTTGACATATTACTTTCATATGTTGCATACTTCTTTACCAACCTATAAAAAAGAGCAGACAACTGTATCAAGCATTTTGTAAGAATTATGGCCCTTTTTCACTTAGAATATGCATATTACTTTTAATTAGTTACATTGCCATAACTTCTTTATTTATGATCAGATTTTATTTATACTTTGATAAAACAACACTTACCTGACATACCACAATGGACTCCTACCAAACCATCCCCCACGCCCCACCCCAGAATCCCCTCCCCCCCCCCCAAAATAAAAGACATTTTTTTTAATTTTAAAGATCATCAATTAAATGACCAACACACATCCACATTATACCCCCCTCTCCACGATGACTGACATTATACTGTCAAGCACTCAAATAGTCGAGCGTGCTGTCCTCTGACAGCTCTTGTTTATTATTCGGAAGTCGTTTGATGAGAACAATTATATGTTTTTCTTATACAGTTTACTCATCTAAACTTTAAGGAAAATTTAATAAAACACGTATGAGTCAAAATTGCTTGGCCATGCCATTTAAGCACACATAGAAGTAGCCCAGTTAGTGTGAAACCTCTAGTATAAACTCATGCTTAAATAGCAAGAGTTCATGCTAGTGGTTTTAGTAAGCAACATGTTTGATGATTAGACTGGTGATCTGAATTTACATTTATTATTTATTATATATATTTATTTATTTTCAGAAATGCTTCCGAAAATTCTTCAAAGCCGATATCAGTCCTGGTAACCTCAACCACGTCAAGACCATTTTCCACAGAACAGATGTTAATGGGAAAGTGAAGGGTCGTTTTCAACCGCACTTAATTTACTAATGTCTGTTGGTCAGGGTATGGTTCCTAAACAATTCCATGCATTCTTCAGATGGAGGGGAATTATAGTTAGCCACAACACAAGGTGATGGCTGCTCTTACAGACGTAAAACCGGCTGAACAAAGTGACGTGCTAATGAAAATTGTTCATGAGTTTATGACACACTACGGGTACGGAACAGTGGACTATCCAAAAAATAATGTGCAACCATGTTCACGCAATCCAAAAATGGTTGGCATTTCAATGTCCCGGATCGTTATAAGATATGAAGTTTCCAGCATTCCCAACAGTGAACCCGATGAGCTGTGTCATTATTGCATGCAATTGTGTCATTGGTACTTGCATCTTGCTGCACTGGATGATACTTCCAAAGAAGCTGTCAGTACTCTCTGCCTTTCTTTTACGCACATTCCAAACTTAGTAAATATCTGGTGGAAAACATTGGTTACATACTGAAATGTAAGTACCTTTTAAGTCCTCTGCAGAAAATGCGGGTGCTTGAGAGATCACGTGTCAATACTAAGGGCGGGAAAAGCAAAAACGTTGAAAGTGTCTTGACACAAGAAAATTATCTCTGCAATCAAAAAGCGCTAACTAAGTCACTTGTTGCAAACAAAAGTAAAAAAGCAAGCAAATGAGTCACTGGGGCAGCCGATACCAAAGCAGTATTATGTTCCGAATTTTACGAAAGTGTTCAAATTAAGCCTAAAAGTGGCCATCACTCTAAACCTTTGAACGAAACTGACCATGACTTTATTTCAAAAACACTGCGAAAGATTAGGCCATTTCGTGTCACTCCTGGGAGAAAGTGTCCTGGATTCGCAAATGTTTGTGCTGTTCCAGTTAGTGTTGAGCATGTACCGGCAATGAAACAGTGACTGAACCACATAATAACAAGGTTAACTAGAGGTCTCAGTGTAATTGTTGAAGATGAAGATGATATTGATGTTTAGTGCATTTCAGTAAAATGGTGTATTAAACGTTTGTATTCAATGCCTAAACTAGACAGATACTTTACGTATGGAATCTGTCACAGAATTTTGTTCGATGCATCATTATATAATTTAATACTTATAGATATTAATTCGAAAATTCTACAGAAAGTTGTCATACAAGAAATGTTTAATTGCAGCATAGTGTGAATTTGTCTGTAAGGCTTTACATCAATGTTAGGAATAACGAATCCCTAGGACTGAAATATAGTAGTCCTGTCAAAAAAGGGAGTTGCCAAATCATTTTACCCCCAAAAATTAATTATACATGTTGATAATCAAGAGCAGCTATAACAAGTATACAGCAAAATGCTTCCACTTGACATTTCCATTGTCTCCTTTTGAATAATCCGTTTGAATGAATTTTAACAATACAATATGAAATTCAATGTATTGTAATGGATACTTGCTCAGTAATAAACAATTAATGCAACAATTAATGTTGGCAAGCAATTTACATAACAGTTAGGTCAGCAAAATCTCAATCCAATTGGATGCAAATTTAACAATAGCAAGGATTTTGACCCCCCATTGTCTGCATTTGAATCATCATTTTGAATGAATTTTAACTAAACACTATGCAATTTAATGTTATGTAAGGATTATTTGCTCATTAATAATCAATAAATGCAAATATTAATTTTGGAAATCAATTAATATAACAGTTCAGGTCAGCATAAACTGCATCCAATGGGAGGCATTATTTACCAATAGCAGGGATTCTGACCCACAATTAAGGTTATATGATATGACGGAGAAAATTGTGTCGGGTAAAACTCTGTGTCTATCAAACATAAGCAATCAAATAAGTTTTGTAAAATCCGGTCAAACAAAAACACATTAATTATGAATTGTAAAAGCTAATGTACAAAGTGTCTAGCAATGAACAATACCTATTTATTTACTTATAACAATGCTTTAACATTCAAATTAAAAGACTATTTACCCTTCAAATAGAACAGCACTTGCAGTCTTCAATGCTTGTGTCGTTTTGAAATCTAAACACTGATAGCAGCTGATTTCTGAGACAGGAAGAATAATTCTTATAATAAGAAATTACGTTATCAACCTCCTGGAAATACTGTGTGATGTTTCTTGGAGGACAGGCATGAATAATGTGTGTTACATTTTACGGGTCAAAACCCATTCCTATGATGAGAGTATGGCAACACTAATCTTATTTGTGGATCCGATTTTTTAATTCTTGGATAGTACTGTCAATTACGTACTGATCTTGTCCTGAGCAGATTGCACTTTACAAAGCATTGTCAATGCTTGTTGACTGAAATAAACTGTTCAGATACACAAGGACTTTACAAATATAATACATTGGAAGGAATAAGAGGGTCACAGGAAAACTCTCCCTTTCCTTATACAGTCTGTCACATATTCCATGAGTAACTGCTTCATACTCTCCAAGCACATCAGTAGTACTTCCCTTGTCAAACTTTTCAAGGAAAACGTTTGGTTTATCTGGACTACTTTCAATAATGCTGTGATTAGTCAAGCCTTGTTGCTTTGGTCAGGTATGTTTCTGTTCAGCTGTTTGAGTTCCCCTTAACGCAACAAATGGTACACCTGAAAAAAAACGCTTTTATATTTTTAAATTCCTTTAAAGCAGTTCTGAACTCGTCTCCCCTGAAACATTAGATAATCAAAAACATGATAAATTTTTGTTGAAAAGTAATTGTTGGAAACTTTTAGTGTACTACAAAAATACAATGCTCAACTACTTAGTGTTTAATGCTGACCCTCATTAAAAGTACAGTGGCATTTATCTATGATTATTTTCAGCATTACTGGTAATTAATATCGGAAATTAAAGTTTTGGCATCAAGCCTATATGTAAAAGTTTTTTTATATTAGGCCAACAATAAAAATATCTTTCTTTTGTAATATCCTACCTGTCAAATGACATTGTCCATTCTAAGAAATAGTTTGGGTACAACTATTTTCTTCAGTATTAATATATTTTATGCCCCCGGATCGAAAGATCGGGGGTATATTGTTTTTGGCCTTTCTGTCTGTCACTGTGTCGGTCAGTCAGTTATTTATTGTGTGTGTCCCAAAACTTAAACCTTGGTCATTACTTTTGAAATATTGAAGACAGCAATTTGCTATTTGGCATGCATGTGTATCTCATGGAGCTGCACATTTTGAATGGTGAAAGGTCAAGGTCACCCTTCAAGGTCAAAGGTTAAATAAATGGCTTCAAAGCGGCGCAATATGGGGCATTTTGTTTCTGACAAGCATATCTCTTGTTGCAATTGCCTTAATCTCTCGATCCTACACGCGCACATGAACACCTCCAACACACACATACACGGACCCACACTTCATACTTTATCACCCACGCACGCACATACACAGGTCCACAAGCACTAAAACCCGTAGGTTGCCCTAGTATTCCGCGTTTGTACTAGAGCTTCCATGATGCGGGTCTAAAATCAAAAGGACAAACATATAACTCAAGGCAAACGGCACTTCATTTATAAAGCTGATTTCTTCATTCGAGTGTGCTGCTGCATTCATGTTCCTCCTTATTGTATTATTATGTGGTGACATCCACCCTAATTCCGGTCCTTTTTCCACAAAGAACCAAGAGTCTGCTTCAACATCAATTACCCCTACTTTTCAATCAGTTGATGTAAGTAACAATTTATCATTCATTCACTACAACGTCCAAAGTATCCTCAAGAAATAAGACATTTTATATACCGAATTTAAGGATTTTGACATTTAATCGTTCTCAGAAACATGCCTTACCGAAACGTCCCAAACACAAAATCTGATTTTCAACTTGTTTACCCTCCTGAAAGAAAAGATAGGACGGGAGACAGCCACGGTGGTGTCTTAGTCTACATTAAAAAGTAATTTATCTTACAAAAGACGCACTGACTTCGAAATTAATGGTACTAAATCAATCTGGATCGAACTTGGTATATTTTTCAATCATATCCTATTCGTTGTATTTTACAGACCACCAGATACATCGGCTTATATACACTCAGCTATAACAAACTATATACATGTTGCTGTTAACACGGGAATCGTTAACATTTTTATAACCGGTGATTTTAAAATCAACTTCCAGGACCCTAACAACAAACTCAAACAGCTATGCAACCAATGCGGCCTCTACCAAACCATTAATGATCCTACATATTACACTGAGCGTTCCTCTTCAACAATTGACATTATACTAACCTTATTCACTCATCGGGGGGTGGGAGTCCCCTGTCTTGATCGAAATATTAGATATCACTGCCCAATATATGGTCTTCACTCAGCGTTCCTCTTCAACAATTGACATTATACTTACCTCTGATCCTAACCTTATTCACTCATCTGGGGGTGGGAGTCCCCTGTCTTGATCGAAATATTAGATATCAATGCCCGATATATGGTCTTCTTAACTTTAAAAAGGCACATAAACGCACATTTAAGCGTCATATATGGCTTTTCGATCAGGGCAACTACGAAACGCTTCGCGAAGTAATGGCGTACCAGACTGGGACCTTAATATATATTTAAAAAATTTAACCGAGTACATAGTATTTATGGCAAATCAAAATTCAAATAGGCTAATAACAATTTTCGCCCAATCGAACCACCCTGTATATCAACACACATATAAAAACTCTGATTCGGTGTTGACGACGGTGGTTTCGCAAAACCAAACAAACAACCCTTGAACGCGACTGGGGTAAATTCATAACTATGCGAAACAACGTCGTTGCCGAAATTAGACGCGCTAAAGAAAAGTTGGCTGAAAAGCTTCAATCAACGCCAAATTCTAGATCATGGTGGTCATGTTAAATAAGCTTTATTCGACCCAATGAGACTTCATATATACCCTCACTTATCGATAAAGATTCAATAATTGAAGACAAAACACAAAAGGCTACTTTCCTCAATAACTTTTTCACTGAACAAACGCTCCTTGACGATCAGAAGCACCTATCCTCAGCCACTACTCCAATATTAGCACAACGAATCTCTGAGTTCTCTCGTGGGTACTCTAACTGAAGTCGGATCAGTGCTACGGGGCCTACCCTTAAACAAAGCTGCTGGCCCAAATTCAGTCAAAAACCGCATCCTGAGAGAACTTCAATTGAACTATATGTTCCCCTTAGTGATATTTTCAATACTTCTTTACGCAACTCTGTATTCCCAGAACCATGGAAACAAGCGTTTGTCACCACAATATTCAATCAGGAGACTCATCTAACCAAGCCAACTATCGTCCTATCTCCTTTCTTAGCACACTTGGAAAAGTATTTGAAAGAATTTTCAAACATACATTTAGCTTCATAAACCCCGTCATTTCACCGTTACAATCTGGATTTGATCCTGATGACTCAACAATAAACCAGCTAACGTTTCTATATAACTTCTTTAGCGAGATTATCGACTCTGAAAAAGAGGTCAGAGCTATATCCTGCAATATAAGCAAAGCATTCGACCGTGTATGGCATTAGGGATTTTTGTTCAAGCTTAATAATATAGGCATAAGAGGCAGCCTTTTATCTTGATACACATCTTACCTTACAAACCGCAAACAAAATGTTGTTCTCCCAAACGCAGAACCCAATTGGTCTCATATCAAGGGCTCTATTTTAATCTTAATTAATGATATTGTTCTAGATTTGTAAGCCAACATCAGGTTTTGTGCCGACGGTACAAGTTTTTATGTTGCAGTCCACTAACTAGCTACATTTAACTCCGATCTCGAAAGAATCTACAAATGGGCTAAAACATGGCTTGTCTGTTTCAATCCTAAGAAAACGGAGTCAATGATAAGAAGTCACAAGACAAGCACAATTCAACATCCCCCTGTATATATGAATAAGTCACAAAACATTAACACATAGGGCTCTACTTTACTAAAGACCTTAAATGGGGCACCCATATTGTGTACATTGTTAATAAGACCTACACAAGAATTAACATTATGAAAAAGTGAAAATTTAATCTAGACCGTTCCTCATTGGTAGACCGTTCTTCATTGGAAACAATCTACTTATCATTTATACATCCTTTACTCGAATATGAAGATGCCATTTACGACAACTGCTCATTACAAAACTAACAAATGTTAGAAAGCGTGCAAATTGAGGCTGCACGCATAGTCACAGGTGCCACGAAATTAGTCTCAATTCAAAAGCTTTTGGAAGAAGACGTATGGGAAACTTCAAGTAATCGTAGAGCTTAACATAAACTCATTCTTTTTTAGAAAATGAACCCAATCTTATCTTTCTGACTTGTGTCAACCCCTGAATACCAACGACCGCTATAATTTAAGGAATACTCACACACTTTACACCCTAAGAACTAGAATTGCGCTCTACTACAACTGACTTATCCCATCCACTACTCGTGCTTACAATAGACTTTCAACCGAAATGTCGAACGCAACATCCGTCATCTCATTTAAAAAAAGGTCTTCCATCATCAGTGGTCAAAATTCCAAAATACTATTACTGTGGCGAACGTAAATCCAAGATAATGCATACGCGACTACTTACAAACTGCAGTGTGCTTTCACAAGATCTATTTAGTAAAAATATAATACAATCACCTATTTGCTCCTGTGGCGAAGAAAAAACAGCTAGCTACTATTTTTTGCACTGTCCTCTCGACAATTCGAGTGCGCCTCTTGAATTCTGTATTACCCTTTTGCATACCCTCAACCAAGGTATTGCTTTTTGGAAATCCTCTTTTTTCTGTGAAGGCCAACTGCAATATTTTTTGTAGCAGTGCATACCTTTATTGACAAATCAAAACGCTTCGATAAGATGCCGATTTTTTTGGTACCAATTCTCTCATAATCTTCATGTGCTCCCCAACTCCCTTCTTACTCTTGCTTCAACCTCGTTCTTCTACTCTTAGTTTCCATTTCTCTATCTATTCTTTTCCTGCAATTAATTTCCACCACAGCCACTCGACATGAAGTGCTTCTCTCCTTATGCATAGTTTTTCTTCATGTTCGTGCAATGATTTACAATAAGCTTAGTTCAGCTTCCAGGTCAATCCACAAATTACTGTGTATATCATTCATGTATATGCATTATGAAATAAATATGTTTAAACCAAAGGTTGATCCTTGTGTAATATATCAGGCTTCGCACAAATAAAACAACGGCTAGGCAAGCCTTGATTTGATTTTATTGTAAGCCTTGCCTGATGTATTAAAACTTGTGTTATGACTTTTTACTGAATAAAATACTATATTTCACATGAAAAATTACGTATATATTAATAGCGTTATCAGGTCATTACGTATGCAAAATTGCATAAGGTTTGCGATATTCAACAAAGCATTGTGATAAAGTGTTTTCGAACGTGTTGTTATAAAAAAAAATTGGGTAAAAACGAAAAAGTGTCAGCAAACAAACGTCTAAACGTTCATTGCGATACATAAGGGTGTTTGCGTACCAAAAATCCGTAACAAAAAAACACAAAATGTATGTCAACTAACGGCTCGTTGTAATATATTGTATTAGTGTGGTTAACTGTATCATGGTCATTACGTGCATTAAAAAAAGCTTATGAAAGTAATTGAAAAAAATTATTAATGCAAAATGATCGGCAAGGACATTACTTTAAGTTGTTCCAATTAGAGCTAATATGAATATATATGATATATCGAGACATTTATAATTGGCATGTGTATTTAGTAGATAACTAGTTGTGTTCAAGTACCTTCGCCTCGCTATTTTTACATTGTGTTATTGTAACAGCCTATTTAACGCAACAGTGGTATGAAACCACCATATGTTTAAATGCATAAATCGCATATCAAGCGAGTTTGTTTATGACACTTTCAGATATCAGTGGAGACCGCCTGAGGATTCAATCAATACGTGTGAACAATATGGCAATAGAAATAATAATAAACAAGATTGTTTTTCCAAGAAGAGCCAATGCCAATGTTGTAAGCACAGGAGGAAGCGTCAATGCAAGATTCATGACTTCAATGCGTATTGAATGTCATCACATGTCACGTTAATATTGATTTTTCATGTTATTCTTTTCTTTAAAATAAATACGAAATATTTTAACACTTCATCGGGATAAAGTATGTGTTGAATAACTCTTAAATGAATAAGAGTAAAATGCTGTGTTGTTTGTCCGTCACGAACATACTGAATTCATGGTTGGTGACGAGATGGAGAACATTTCTCCGGCGAGGCTAAGAAAAATAAAATAGGGCGAGCTTTAGCCAAACCGGATAAGTTTTCTCCATCTCGGCCCAAACCATGGAGTCGATTTATCCTGCTTCATGATAACATATTCCGTTGACACATTTTATCAAACACAAATGATTAATTGACAAAACAAAATATTTATTCTAGTCAGGCCTCCAACATGTGCACAACATTCCTAAAGATTGAATAAATACCGATTGTGTCACGTAAAAATAGTTTCACATTAAACTGTTCCTTTCAATACTTTCCTATTGAAAATATGTGAAGAAACAAAAAACGGATCGAGGATATAATATTTTTCTTGGTAGAAATTGAAAACAATATGCAAAAGCAAAACTGAACCTCAATTGTATTTACTTCTATGTCAATTGAATCCATTGCTTATAACAATAAAGTTATCACACTAATCTGTCCGTAATGTGTACTCGTCCGCGATAAAATCGTTGACAGTTAATTCGGAGATGAAACCTCGATGTTATCCTCGTGGAAATTGTTCATTTCATGCATGATAGTAATATCAAAACATTTATTTCTACGCGTAATTAAATTTAAAAAACACCAACAAGTTGTATCTTTATCGTTATGGTCATTAAGATAATGAATTATTGAAACAATTACTGAACCGTTTTCTTATTTAATTAAATGCGAATCGCGTTTAGACGGACGATTTTACGTTGATATGCGCACCTGACGCTGACATTATTTTAACAAGATGGTGGAAAATACAGAAAATAAATTGTGAATTTCGGCAAAAGTGGCAAATAACGATCGAATTAACGACATATATCATTTATTAAGAAGTGATTACTGAAATGCATGTGATAACGAACGATGCATTAAACGTTTTATATACCAACAACATATTTATTAGTTATCTACTAAGTGGATGTATGTCATGGAAATGAGTGTTTGCAAATTGTTAGCGTTTAGTTTACTCGCAAAAGTAAAACATCTTACAATATTATTGTAAGAAAATGGGATAAGACAAACATAGTTTCATTTATATGTTAGTGAATCTATTTATAATCAGATTCATATGCATATATTGCTTTATTATGTTTGTCATACAGTACAGTTTACTGAAACAGCATGGAACTTTAATGGAAGACATAGCAAGGTAAATATATTAATATTAATTAAAGTAAGTTAAATACATCAATTACCATTAAATGTGCTTGTTTTTACTTTTATGTTTTCCCACAACTGCCTCTGATGCGATAAAATGTTTATTTTAAAACAAGGTATCCACAGAACGTTTTTGCCCTATTTTTCTAAACTGCCGTTAAAATGCCCTTTTTGAAAGTAATGCGCCATGCCCCTTTGCCCTCCTGGGAAAACACTATTTATGTGTTGATTTGTTGTTGATAGTTTGTAAGAATATGTTTTGTGTTATATCGACAACAAAAACGTCTAAGCCAAATGCAAAAATACACAAGTGTGGTGACATGGATGATAATAGTTATTAAAATTAAGTAATGGTAGAAGTTAAGAATGATTTGACTGATTCATAACATATTATATATTTCTTTAAGTTGAACATCAATAATAACAGTTTCTAATAAAAATAATGAGATAAAAATAACAAAGATTTGACTGATTTATAACATACGATATTTCCATTTGAAATTGATAAATAACGACAATTGCAAATAAAAAAATGAGATAAAGAAATACACCGTTTAAGATCTAATTCTGATATAAATAGTACACTTTGGATGAATTAATTTGTGTCTTAATTGTTCCTTAAACAATTTGCATTATATATATATATATATTTCGAAAGATTAATTATTTCTTTTTTTATGTTGTGTTCTCATTAACATATCGAACTTATTTAATGTTGGCCATGCTTGATAATATGACTTTAAATATGTTTTTTCTGATATCTTTGTATATTGGACATATTTATAAGAAATGATATTCGCTTTCTACGACATTAAGATTACAAAATTTACATTTTCTGTTATCCCGAGCAATGTTGTGGTATCGACCTCGTTCTATTTGTAATCTGTGTGATGATAGGCGAAATTGAGTTAGTGCTAATCTAAATTTTTTCGTTGTAATTAAGTCAAGATATTGTCCTGTATTCAACGTATTCTTGAAGCGACAATATGTATTAAGTCTTGACGAATTATTGATTTCACTGTACCAGTGCTGTTTGTATTGATCAAATAAACGTTGTTTAATAAGTTTGTTAGTGTATGTCTGTTAAGATTTTTCTGTCAGGGTTTCTTGTTCAGTCCAAACATAACTTAAACCTAGCTGCTCTAGTATTGATTTGATTTGATAAGCCCAATTTCTGTTGTTGTATGTTATGTTTTGATTTGTGTCATTAAACAGTAATGCATATGCTATTTTAATAAGGCTATCATTTGTAAATGATATTATTTAATACCAATATTTAAAAATATGTAATTTTCGAATGACATATAAGGGGTATCGTCCTAACTCATATTGGTTAACAACAGATAAAAATCGATGAAGCGCTCTATTGCCGTGTTCTGCTATTGATTTTATCGTTTTATACCAGTTTCCGTTTTCAAATAAGGTTACACCTAAGTATTTGAATGATGTGACGATTTCTAATGTTTCACCATATAGGGTAAAGTTTAAATTTGTTTGTCGGTTACTTTTTTCAAAAATGACAACTTTTGTTTTGCTAATATTGATTATCAATTTTTATCTATTACAATAGTTTTCAATGGCATTTAACATTAGTTGGGCGTATTTGGGTGGAGTCGACAATAGGACTTGATCATCGGCATGAGACAATAAAAAGAATTTTATATCGTTGATCGAAATGATTCCTTCAATATTAGAATTAATATTTTCAATAATGCCATTGACGAACATCATGAACACGATACTTGAGCACGGGTCGCCTTGTTTAACACCAGTTATGAATTGATGTATTCGGATATATAATTGTTTAGCCTGACGGCTGATTTTACTGATGAATACATGGCTTTGAGTGCAGAAACCATTTTAGAGTTTATGTGTGCGTTAATTAGCTTTTGCCATAGTAATGAACGATTAATTCTGCCATAACATTTAGCATAATCAATAAAAATTCAATATAATTTGTATGTTTGTCATGCATAAATGTAAACTTGATAGGAATACCATATAAAATTGTGGTTTAAACTAGGCTTCGATAAAGACATGGAAGAATAGAAGTGGAGCTGAGCAGAAGTGGAAGTGTATATCGTTAAGGTTTCAAGGTGTTTTTTATAAACTTTGGATTAAAGTTGTCAACTTAATTGTTATAAACAATATGGATTAAAGTGATATTATGGGCATCTTACAGTTTAAAGGTGTCTATCGCAACCATTGTTTTTTTTTTGGTGTTTTCACTTCATGTACACTTTTATTTGTTAATGCAGCATCAACATACTTAAACAATATCCCGGGAAGAAAAAAATATGCATTTGAATATCAACCGTACTTTTTTTTTGTCAACTGACGACAGAAATAATTTGATTTTACGATATGACTCTAAATCTAGTTTTAGTGCAGATCAGTTCATACGACACAAAGACACTATTTTGTATTACGGATCATTTCGGCTTAGAGGACTGGGTATGTCACGTAAAATATCGAATATAATATATATTTTTTATAAACAACTGGTAGCAAGATGAGTTGCAGATAATTGGTCAGTAACCACATTTTAAGTAACTCGTTTGACCTGTTAATTCTTTTTAGCTAAATGCAACAGTGAAAAATGCCCATAATATCTCTTAAAGGTAAGCGTGACGTTTATTCTAAATTAAGTTTTTTTTATAAACTCTTGTTAAAGCTGAAATTGTGTAATCAACTTATCCTTCAAAACGGTTTCAGTTGCAAAAGATATTTATTTGTTAGTCACTTAGTCATGTTAATTGATGTGTTGCTCATGGCAAGCCTCGCCGTGTAATCCTTTATTTAACGCGTCGGACAAATTCCGGTACACAATTATACTTACATAGTATTCTGTCATATCTCTTTGAAAAACCACAAACTGCACAAAATGCAGGCATTTGTATTGATGGCATTAAAACAGAATAATTTCGTCCTAGTTTATTGTCGCAGCTTGACAAGAAACTAACAAAAAACTTAAATTAAGATAATATTTAAATAAAATGTTAACATTTCACAAAGTTGTTGTTTAGAATCAAGTAAAGCCGTTCCTTTAGCTCCAACTTTCTTTAGCTCAATTGTCTTACATTTCAACCAATCAAGTGCTAAATTTGGTGATGACGTCATCGAACGGGGAACTCCCGGAATGAAGACAACTGTTTCACACGAAGAATGCTGATGTGTTGTTCGAAATATAGTCGTAATAAATACAGAGACGACTTTGAGAATATTTAAAAGCCGTACATTTTTTTTTCTAATTTATCATTATGATCAATCAGGAGAAGCCGGTTATTTACTTCGAAAATTTCCAGTTCCGGTTTACGGTTCGGATATTGCGCGCGCAGATACCAAACTTTTCAAAACAACCTACACAGTCAAATGCTCCTGTTACCATATAGCTCGCTGAGAGCAATTCGCTATGAATTAATGGGAATATCTCGGCGGTTATCGTTATCAATGGCATCACTCTCCAAAAGGTAGGTCGATGTCGATGCCAGAGACCAAAGGACCGTTGCCTGGGAGGAGACCTTACCAAAGCTGTCAAGCAAAATCCTACAGCATAACATGCCAATCGGAACAAAATGTTTCAAATGAAAGGACATGGATTGCGCTTTAAACACTACAGTTTTTGAAGGTAATCCGATTCTAAACACAGGTGGAAGTAACGTACCCTTGATAGCATTTTTTAGGAGCCCAATATATTCAAATAAATATATAAAATCATGTTTAATGAGAAAAATAAATGACAAAGAACCATGAAAAATAACACCCTCCGATATTGGAATCATTACCAGGTCATTAACTAGAATTTATCATAGACCTGTCTTCGTGGGCCGCAAAAATGTCAAAAATAGTTTTAGTCCAAAGCATCCCTTGATCCTCCTATGGGCAATTGGACAACCTTCAAATAATGCATGCATATGCAACCACTTACCCCTTAAAACTAATTCCAAAAGTTTATATTTTCTTTGCAACAACTGTTTTAAGTCTAAATTTGATTTACTTGAAAACGAAAGTAGCCATCGCTATTGAACCCGGCTTACCAGTGAATTACACTGACAGAGCCAGGCACAGCAATATCCAATCAACCACAACAACGACGTTTTAATAAATGTAAATAAATGAAAAATACTTATCATACTGATTGTATTGGAATTAGTTTTAAGGGGTAAGTGGTTGCATATGCATGCATTATTTATCACGCTTCGTTGTTTTAAAGGAATAGGACGCGAGCTATCGATTAAGGGGCAAAAACTAAAAAATACTGTTTAAAAGTCTGTCGAACATTTATTCGGGTTGACAAACGGACTGGAAATATTGCTTGTTTATCGACCAACTGTGAGTTAACGGCTGGACAGACTTTTTAAGTTACCTTTTTTGAAAGGTTGTCCAATTGCCTATAGGAGGATCAAGGGATGCTTTGGATCGAAGCTGTTTTTGACATTTCTGCGGCCCGCGAAGACATGTCTATGATAAATTCTAGTTAATGACCTTGTTATGATTCCAATATCAGAGGGTGGGGAATTTTTTTTTCATGGCTCTTTGTCAAAAAAAAAAATCTCATTAAACATGATTTTATATATTTATTTGAATATTTTGGGCTCCTTAAAACAAATAAAAAATACTATCCTGGGTACGTTACTTCCACCTGTGATTCTAAAGGCAATCCGAATCAATTATTAACTTTTGTTATGACATATAATTTACCTTACCGATATTTGTATTGTCAGAAATATTTTCTTAAAATAATATGATTATAAGTGCTACCTAATTTACGGGCAAAAGCTTTTTGATAACCATATTTTTTATAAATATATGGACATTATTGTGTTCAAAATATTATAACTGTATCAATAAGAAAGTAATGCATCCAAAAAAATCAATATTCAAATAAGTTACATGTTCTTTAAGATATAGCATCGTATAATTGTGTGTGTTTTCTAGACTCATGAATTTGAAGCTGGTTCAGTGACGGCGGTATAGTGGATAGGGTGTCTGCTTATTGGCTTAGTCACTGGGAGGTCTCTTAATTGGTCCCTTAAGTGGGAGCATTCTTCAGATCGCCCTAACGACACTTAGTGCTGGTCCTACACAGGAAACAGTTTGTTTCATCAAATGTCTCAATTCAAATTCACAGCTTGCTAAGGCAGTTGACTGTAGCATACACTGATTTAACATTATAAAAATAATGTGATGTGTCAAATCAATTTTGATTGACAGGATTTTTTTAAGCCAATAAGTTTTAGAATGTCAAATTACACACACAGTCTAAGTATAAAAAGCCATACCTGAGGCTTACGTCAGTGTACTACATACTTAATCAGCAGAATGATTTCTATTGTTGGGAAATGTTAACACAGCTAAATTCTTCTCTTTTTTTAATTAGTAATGTATAATTATGTGGAACAGAATGACAGCATACTTGTTTTGCAATTAAAATATTTAATAAATACACGTATCTTGCAGGGTTCTAATTTTCTTTCGCAAACTATTTTCAAATAGTTTAAATATTGTTTCGCCACTAAAAAAACTAGCCATTTTGTAACAATTCATAAATCACAGTCTAAACTGCATATTTAGTTCGCGATGTATAGTTACAATTTGAATGCAAATAAACTTAATTTTATATCATACCCATTTTTTTATTCAAACATTCAAATAACACATACAATAAAACATAGATTATCAGTAATCATATGAGCCTATTTAAATGTTAGTAATTGTCTTTCTGGGCTAAGCCGCATGAAGCATGTAAATGATTTAAGTATACTTATATATATTCAGTAAATACATAAAAAGGTATGTGGTATTGTGTGGAGATACAAAACACTTCACATCATTTATTTGCACATAATAATAGTTACACAATAAGTAATACTTAAACACTGTCATCAACTAACTAGATTATTTACGTATATGAAATTACAAAGTGATGTTATCTGTTGAAAAACTGTGGAATCAATGAAGTAACTTTTTATTACCTTTTACAAAATAAACAATGCTGGTTTTGCACTAGCGCATAAAACATTTATCATGGAACAACAAGTAACAACCAATTTATTAATTACACAATAGAAAGGAAATCATCTCAATGGCATGATGCATGAACTAAACAAGCTATTTGCTACTGTTTACAAATACACTTTCTTATTAAAAATGATCACAACAGGTACTAAGTGCTTTTACATACTTGTGGTAAGTTTTGTATTACTAGTTTGACATATATGGGCAGACACTTGTCAATATACAGACAAAATTTGCATGGGAACCTTCATATTTCTTCAGCATAATAACCTTCAAATTGTTAATTTCTTTGCACATCTGATCTTATATCGTCATAGCTGATTTTTGTTAATAGATAGATAGATACATTGCACATCTGATCTTATATCGTCATAGCTGATTTTTGTTAATAGATAGATAGATATATAGACTTTTCAACGTTCTATAAAAGTTCATACATGTTCTATCCAAGTTTTAAAAGCAACAGACCCAATAAATAAGATCACCACATCAAATAACTGTGTGCATAGCTTAAAAACTTTGATTGTTCAGGAATCCCTCCATTGTTGATTTCTGGAAACCAAAACTGTCAGTTTTGCTCGATAGAATGGCTTGTGTGATGCCCATCTCTTGCCTTGGCAGAACAGCTTCTTAAAACGGAAAACCAACAAATATCTTAAAATTTGATAAATGATGCAGACAATTTATAAATGTCTTGTTTGTTTGTTTTTTATTGCGAATCTGGAAGATGTATCATGGAAGATTTTGTTACGAAAATCCAACGGTATTAGATTTTGTGGTTTTAGGCCTAAACCTTATATATATATAGCGATATGTAACCTTTCGGGATATCGGCAAAGTGCGAGCAGACGAGGTGTAAATTCGCTTAAAATAAGCTTAAAGACAAAAAAACTACATCGGAAAATCGTTAAATTTTGTGAATTAATGTTTTTCTGATGGATAACAACCACAACTTACTAGAATTTTGCTTATGATCACACGTAAAACTGCTTTGTGAGAGCAAATGGAAAATGCGTCACAAATTCTGACAAGTAAACAGTAGGGTGTCGTTATTGAAATACCGCGAGAATTCTGCAAAAATACAGATGCCAACTAAAATGTGTAAAACCAATAATTTTTTAACATGCGTTTGTGATTTGTCAGGATAATAATAACAATAAGATATCGAAGAGATCAAAGCAAATAAATTCGAAAGAGATTGAGGCAATACATTTTAGACGGGTTATGTTTACCAAAATTGTGGTTGGTAAAGACTGTCACTATATGCAGTGAACCAGTCTATGAGAAGGAACATGGACATGATGAGTATTCGGAGGAGATAATTCGGTAATGACTTAATTCTTAAACGGTGTATGTAGCGGAGAAAAAATATATAATGCGAGAATATAGTGCGGTTCACTACACAATTATGATGTCATTTGTATATTTTTCCTGAGGTTTGTATTTACATGTGATTTAGCAAATGTCAAAGTGTTTTTCATTTGTTCAAGGTCATAAATAGCATTGCGAAAATATATGTCGGCGGTCGCGTGGCAAATTTTTTGGAGATGCATCCCTTTGTCAATTTTTATGTCTAAAGTTCCATATGTATGAACGGTCAACGCCCGCTACGCGGGCTTTTGCCCGTATAATATTTTAGCTTGAAAATGATATGTAAACAATCAAATATGCAAGCGTTTATGTCAGTCAAACGTTACTCGAAAAATGCCCATAATATTACTTTAATATAGCAAAGTGCTATAAAAGCACTGTACAATTGTCAGTTCTGCACATCAATTATATTGATATACTGGTGTATTAGTTATACCAGCCATCTAGTGCTCCTTTTTGTTAGTTCAGCACTTGACGCATTACAATATTGTAAATTGATATAGCGATGTGTGTCATTGTTATCACCTGTATGATTTCCCACAAAATTGAAGTTTTGAGCCACAACAGTGAACTAAATTAAGTTTTAAGAGTACTTACTCTGGAAAACTCATATGCTATCATTATGATTTTCAATTTGGCATTGTTATGAAATGGTGTAAACTATGCTAGATCCAGTCAATATGAAGAAAATAAAGCAATATAAAATTAAAAACTGGCTTATTGTCCCCTACCGGTTTCACCGGAGGAGATTTATGGTCTAAGCTAAGTTTGTCTGTCGGTCTGTGAGTCTGTCTGTCACACTTTTCTGGATCCTGCGTTAATTTTAAAAGTTCTTAATATATTTTTCATGAAACTTCATACATGGATAGATGGCAATATGGACATTATGCACGTCATTTCATTTTGTTCCTACGTCAAAAATTCTGGTTGCTATGGCAACAAATATATATAAAAAATTGTGACAATGGTGGACCCGGTAGGGGACATATATTGCTTGGCAATATTCTTGTTAATCATGGTTACTAATTAAGTGCTGCTGCCATCCTGTGATATATATCTGCCAATGCTTTTGTATGCCCCCGGATCGAATGATCGGGGGTATATTTATTGTTTTTAGCCTGTCAGTCAGTCAGTCATTGTATGTGTGTGTCCCAAAACTTGAACCTTGGTCAAAACTTTTGCAATATTGAAGATAGCAACTTGATATTTGGTATGCATGTGTATCTCATTGAGATGCACATTTTGGGTGGTGAAAGGTCAAGGTCATCCTTCAAGCTCAAAGGTTAAATATATGAATTCAAAGCGGCGCAAAAGGGGGCATAGTGTTTCTGACAAACACATTTCTTGTTTGTATTTTATAAATGAATTTTGGAAACATAACAATGTAGACTTAGTATTCTTTTAATCTTTTACAGGTTGAGCCCAGTCCATCTACCTCAAGATCTAGCCCAGCTGTTCAAACGACCAAAAACTTAAAAAAGAAGAACACAAATAGGAGTTCGACAAGCAAAGCCAATGATAAAGCAATCAGGGCAAGGCGCGCACTTAACGAAGTAACAGTTAATAAGATATCCGTCCGAAAAGCAACGGAAAAGTTTAAATTGTTTTATGGTTTTGTTCAACGAAGAGTTTCAGGAACTGTAGCGATTGATGCTCGTCATGGCACTCGAACTGTGTTTAATGCCAATGAAGAGAGGGCATTTGCAGAATAATCAAGCGAGATAGCAAAAATGGGTATGGGGCTAAGACCCGGTGAATTTATGGACATGGTTCAAGGTATAGTATTGAAAGAAGGAAGGACGACGCCCTTTACAAATGGTAGGCCATCGTTCGATTGGTATAGGCGCTTGATGGAAAGGCAAAAGGACATTCTAGGCCTAAGATTAGAAACGTTACTCGAATCATCAAGAGCTACGTTAACAAAAGCCGCACTAGATGACTGGTTTAGCTCATACACTAACTTTTTAGTTGAAAAATAATCTGCTGAATTCTCCAGAACGCATTTGGAACGCAAATAAATCTGAATTTAACTTAGGGAGTAAAGCAGGGAAAGTCATTGGACCATCGAGAGCGTCACGTCCTACGCAGATACCACATTAAGCTGGAATCGGTGATGTTCTGTGCTAGCGCATGTGGCTCCATTATGCCTCCTTTTAATGTATGCCCCAAACCCAAACCTAAAAATGGAAATCCTTTAAACTGTAATATTCTTGGAGGTGAAATTGAATATACGGGAAAAGGGTGGATGGATGGGCCAAAGTTTGCTAGGTTTCTTGAACACTTTGATAGGCATATTGTAACTGAACGACCAGTGGTGTTATTGATATGTTAGCAGTCACATTAATTCAAAGATCTTTCAAACAGCCAGAGAAAAGCGCATTGAACTGTATCGTATAGTACCCAACGCCACACACTTGATGCAGCCTCTTGACAAAGGTGTCTTCGATCCCTTAAAAAATCAATGGTATAAGACAGTGAGGAAGCACAAAGAGAAGTACAAAAAATCGAAAGAAGAGGGAATCAATGTGCAAGGGGTTTCTCCAGGCTATGACACGTATGTTATGCTCAAGTCAAGAGCTTCGTATGAGGAAACTACCGTAGAATCCAGTAACATTGAACACTCAAGCAACACCCCAGGATCAGTTAGCCAAGAAACTGAAGATGCCAATCTACCAACACCACTGGTACAAGAAGAATAAGTTCAGGGATTAGAGTTTCTGGCAAATGATGCCTCCATTATGGCAACATGTGAAACTTCAGACTCTGGTAACAAAAGGAAATTATCTGATAAATACAGCTGCCAGGATGTGTCACCAGTTATTTAAAGGGATCTTTTCACGCTTTGGTAAATTGACAAAATTGAAAAAAGTTGTTTCAGATTCGTAAGTTTTCGTTTTAGTTATGATATTTGCGAGGAAACAGTAATACTGAACATTAACCATGCTCTAATATAGCCATTATATGCATCTTTTGACGATTTTAAAACCTAAAAATTATAAAGCGTTGCAACGCGAAACGATTGAATAATTTGGAGAGTTCTGTTTTTGTCGTTAAATTTTGTGAAACTACGAAGATTGCTTATACAGTAGACTCTGCCAATACCGGACTCTCTGAATACCGGAACTCTTCCGATTCCGGACGGTCGGGTCAGTCCCGTATTTTCTCCTTCTATTTCTTTGTAAAAAAATGTTTAATAAACCGAACTCTCTGAAAACCGGAAACCGGACGGGTATCTCCGTAAATTTGGTCATTTTCATCGTAAAATACATTGAGTATACCGGACGGACTAAATTCTCAAAATGCCCGAGGCGTGAAAATAACAATACCTAGTCAGCACAGCGAGTGCGGTGTCACACATTTTGCTCGCGCAATTATCGATAATCGGATTAAACATACCATAAAGGTGTCAAGTCGTTACCGCGCTATGGGAGTCCGATAAAGTAATGTAAAACAAACTGTGAATGTTTATAATAGACGTGCGGTAACTCCAAAAAGTGATTGACTCGATCGTTTTATGTATTATTTATTATCGCCTATGATAAACAATTTAATTAAAAAATTAATGCATGCCGTTGCGACGATCATTTTCTTGTGATCTTCTCGGTTATTTTAAAAGATCTCTTAGCCATGTTTTTAAAATAAAGGACAAATGTGCTTTCAAGCAGACAGTGATCTTGGACTTTTTCGTGAAATCGTAAACTTCAAAAATTAGTAGGTTTTGAGATTATGAATATCTTAAAAAATATCTTAAATAATTATGACGCTGTTTTTTGCTTGTGTGTATGTTTTATGATAATAAATCGTGTATCTACAACAATCTTATTTGTGTCGTCACTCGCCTATATGACAAATGCCACGTACGTACATGTATAAAGCACCACGCTCACTTTGGGATTAATCAAAACAAGTCGGTATGGATTTTTTTTTGCTTTTAATCGATTAAAAACACATTTTTAAGAATGCAATTAACATCATCAGTACCTGCGTACAGTTATCACATGGTACATGTAAATGTATATGGTTTGTTTTATTTTTATGTGATTCTGTACACAATGCATACCATGTATATTTCGGCAATATGCAAACTCTTGGTAAACCGGAACTCTCTGAAAACCGGACGATCAGGCCGGTCCCGAGACCGTCCGGTTTACAGAGAGTCTACTGTATAAGGTATAAAATACGTCAAGAATGTGTACTCGGCGGAATAGCTCAGTAGGCTAAAGCGTTTTTACTTCAGGACACTGGCAGGACTCCAGGGGTCACTGGTTCGAAACCTGCTCCGGGCAATGTTCTTTTCCTTTTTTTAATTTTTTTCTTGATTTTTTACTGGAGCTTTTATGATCCAATGTTTACATTTATCAATATAAAGCATTTAATGAATAAGTTAAAAAAAAAAAGCCAAAATCTGTGAAAAGGCCCCTTTAAGAAACACTTGTATTGCCAAAGGTCAAAATACAAAAGAAGAAACGTTCGAGCATCCTTGATGATGTGCCCAATAATTTAACAAGTCCGGAGACTATTAGAAAACTTGCCTTCAAAGACTTAAAAAAACAAGACAATTTGCAAACAAGGACAGAAGGGCTAAATCAGCATACCTATCCAACCTTGATAAGAAAACATTTAAAGGGGCCTTTTCACAGATTTTGGCATTTTTTAACTTATTCATTAAATGCTTTATATCGATAAATGTAATCATTGGATCGTAACAGCTCCAGTAAAAAATCAAGAATAAAATTTAAAAAAGGAAAAGAACATTGCCCGGTCCAGGTTTCGAACCAGTGACCCCTGGAGTCCTGCCAGAGTCCTGAAGTAAAAACGCCTTAGCCTACTGAGCTATTCCGCCGAGTACACGTACAGGACGTAGTTTATACCTTATATAAGCTATCTTCGTAGTTTCACAAAATTTAACGACAAAAACAGAACTCTCCAAATTATTCAATCGTTTCGCGTTGCAACGCTTTATAATTTTTAGGTTTTAAAATCGTCAAAAGATGCATATAATTGCTATATTAGACCATGGTAGATGTTCAGTATTACTGTTTCCTCACAAATATCATAACTAAAACGAAAATTTGCGAATCTGAAACAACTTTTTTCAATTTTGTCAATTTACCAAAGCGTGAAAAGATCCCTTTAAGACAAGTGTGAAAGAAGCAAAAACAGTACCAACATTAACTGAAAATGAAGATGAAGTCATGTGTATGGTTTGTGAATTAACCTGAGAGGAATACAAGTTGCTTATGCTTAGGCATACTCGCATTCGGTGTGATACATGTAAATGCTGGATACATGACCACTGTTTGCCTGTTGGCATCACATATGATCACTCAAGTGATGATACAGACTTCATATATCATAAATGTGAATCGGACAAAGTGTAAACTTTGAACTATGAAAAGTGTATGATTTGTGGCAGTTTTTGTGTTCTGAAGATCCTGACTTTTTTATCCGGATTGCCTTTACAAACTTTATCTATACATTACTCTTTAAACCTGGTTGAAAGGGTGGATAACAACCGTATAACTTCGGCATGATAAGATCCAAAGTATTTAAAAGATGTAATGTTATTCAAAAATGTAAACTTGCACCTTGCTAGTTTTCCTGCACAGGCTTATCTGGGACGACACTTTACGCAAATGCATTAAATCCAGTTTACTCAGAACGCGACTCATTTTGTAGCGTAAACATTCCATTTATTGACTGAAAATTGTGTAAATATGGCATATGCAAGGTATTTTCTTTTTTTTTCATTTCCAAAATAACCGCAAGGTTCTGATTACACAACTAAAATATGGCCAGAAGGTACCATGTTAAAGATTTTTGGTTTTCATTTGATTGATGATAATTTGTTGCAATTGATTGCGTTCCTCATGACCATTTTCGAAAACGACAAAAGCGACGGCGGCGTTTCCATGGACATTTCTGATGGCCTGCCATCAATTCTTAAAATACGTGAGGGCGGCCAAACATATCTTTGAAACTAGAAACGGTGAAAAACGGCTTCTCAAATGGACGGCAATGCATAAACCTCATTTTTACGTGTGTCACATGGTTTTTACAAGCCTAAGTATTGCTCTGATTATGAACATGTAAAGTATTAATTGTATATATTTCACGTATCTCTATGATAATTAAATTGTTAAAAACTCATAAATTTACTTTGAGGCATGTATTAAGTTATTATTTATGAAAAACAAAATACCATAGAGTTTTACACATACCTTGGGATTTTGAAATCATGGGGTATAAAAAAAAATTGAAACAATAAGTTAAAAGTGTTTTTATATTGCGCTTAAGTTATTATACACAATGTCAAATCTTGTTTGCTAGTTCAAAATAAGATAACAACAGTAACCTAATGTGTGTGAGTTTAAGGGATTACACTTTATTATAATATAAGTACTTATAACTTATAACAACCTTCATGTATGGCATGTTATTTCTATTGTCGACTTTTCAAAGATGCCACTGAAATGTGCATTCAATAACATACAAGTTCAGCTGCGTAGATATATTCAAACGTCAGAGTATCCCTAACAAATTCCAACCTTTGGAAGGTCCAGTTTATGTTGTGTTTCATTTGACAAGCGTAAATATCTAGATCATGAATCCACGATTACCTCACCCCCCCCCCCCCAGAAAAAAAATATATATGTAATAAATAATTGTTATATTGATTAAGAAAATCTCACTGAAACTGTAGTTCGGGAGGACGTGTCCCTATTATGGCCAACTCGTCGGCAAATATAACAGCATTAAAACAAAGTAATCAGTAAACATACCCAAATTTTAATCAATCTTGAGGATTATTTTAAGATCGCAAACAAGTGCGGACAATCACAAAGGAGACATTCCCTACCTCTGACGTTAACATACACCAATATTACGGTATAATAATGTCCATAGGCCTTTTAACAATATTTCATATAACAACACTTACCTCAAACAAAATTAAACAAATTTCTAGATTATACAATTTAAAAAAACTTAACATTTAGTTTTATTCCGATAGCATTTATGACAACAAAGTAAAGATCATAGTAAAGATTGAATTTGAAATTGGGCATTAAAAAAATTATTTTGTTTTATCTATAAATTAAGGTTAAGAAAGCCTTTATTTTCTGAAATCGAACTTACGCATCAATGCACTTATATTATCCTCCAAGGCCCGAACATCGTTGGTGTCCGAACATCGTCCTTCTTTCTAATCTCGCGATTTAATCACGTGATTTTGTGCAGTGACGTAACACACACACTTCGGTTTGTTGACATACGGTGAAACTCAATTGCAAAAACGAAAAAATGCGTAAAAACAGGTATAACATGTATATGAGCCCATTAAACACTCAGTAAATACCTTTTTGCTGAATTTCCATTGATGTGTAAACAGTTTACATCCATTTTAATTTGTAAAACACCGTGGGAAAATATCGTCTGTACCTTGTGTAAACATGTTAAGCGATGTATTAAGTATTAAACACACCATAAAGGTGTCAAGTCGTTACCGCGCTATGGGAGTCCGATAAAGTAATGTAAAACAAACTGTGAATGTTTATAATAGACGTGCGGTAACTCCAAAAAGTGATTGACTCGATCGTTTTATGTATTATTTATTATCGCCTATGATAAACAATTTAATTAAAAAATTAATGCATGTCGTTGCGACGATCATTTTCTTGTGATCTTCTCGGTTATTTTAAAAGATCTCTTAGCCATGTTTTTAAAATAAAGGACAAATGTGCTTTCAAGCAGAGAGTGATCTTGGACTTTTTCGTGAAATCGTAAACTTCAAAAATTAGTAGGTTTTGAGATTATGAATATCTTAAAAAATATCTTAAATAATTATGACGCTGTTTTTTGCTTGTGTGTATGTTTTATGATAATAAATCGTGTATCTACAACAATCTTATTTGTGTCGTCACTCGCCTATATGACAAATGCCACGTACGTACATGTATAAAGCACCACGCTCACTTTGGGATTAATCAAAACAAGTCGGTATGGATTTTTTTTTGCTTTTAATCGATTAAAAACACATTTTTAAGAATGCAATTAACATCATCAGTACCTGCGTACAGTTATCACATGGTACATGTAAATGTATATGGTTTGTTTTATTTTTATGTGATTCTGTACACAATGCATACCATGTATATTTCGGCAATATGCAAACTCTTGGTAAACCGGAACTCTCTGAAAACCGGACGATCAGGCCGGTCCCGAGACCGTCCGGTTTACAGAGAGTCTACTGTATAAGGTATAAAATACGTCAAGAATGTGTACTCGGCGGAATAGCTCAGTAGGCTAAAGCGTTTTTACTTCAGGACACTGGCAGGACTCCAGGGGTCACTGGTTCGAAACCTGCTCCGGGCAATGTTCTTTTCCTTTTTTTGATTTTTTTCTTGATTTTTTACTGGAGCTTTTATGATCCAATGTTTACATTTATCAATATAAAGCATTTAATGAATAAGTTAAAAAAAAAGCCAAAATCTGTGAAAAGGCCCCTTTAAGAAACACTTGTATTGCCAAAGGTCAAAATACAAAAGAAGAAACGTTCGAGCATCCTTGATGATGTGCCCAATAATTTAACAAGTCCGGAGACTATTAGAAAACTTGCCTTCAAAGACTTAAAAAAACAAGACAATTTGCAAACAAGGACAGAAGGGCTAAATCAGCATACCTATCCAACCTTGATAAGAAAACATTTAAAGGGGCCTTTTCACAGATTTTGGCATTTTTTAACTTATTCATTAAATGCTTTATATCGATAAATGTAATCATTGGATCGTAACAGCTCCAGTAAAAAATCAAGAATAAAATTTAAAAAAGGAAAAAAACATTGCCCGGTCCAGGTTTCGAACCAGTGACCCCTGGAGTCCTGCCAGAGTCCTGAAGTAAAAACGCCTTAGCCTACTGAGCTATTCCGCCGAGTACACGTACAGGACGTATTTTATACCTTATATAAGCTATCTTCGTAGTTTCACAAAATTTAACGACAAAAACAGAACTCTCCAAATTATTCAATCGTTTCGCGTTGCAACGCTTTATAATTTTTAGGTTTTAAAATCGTCAAAAGATGCATATAATTGCTATATTAGACCATGGTAGATGTTCAGTATTACTGTTTCCTCACAAATATCATAACTAAAACGAAAATTTGCGAATCTGAAACAACTTTTTTCAATTTTGTCAATTTACCAAAGCGTGAAAAGATCCCTTTAAGACAAGTGTGAAAGAAGCAAAAACAGTACCAACATTAACTGAAAATGAAGATGAAGTCATGTGTATGGTTTGTGAATTAACCTGAGAGGAATACAAGTTGCTTATGCTTAGGCATACTCGCATTCGGTGTGACACATGTAAATGCTGGATACATGACCACTGTTTGCCTGTTGGCATCACATATGATCACTCAAGTGATGATACAGACTTCATATATCATAAATGTGAATCAGACAAAGTGTAAACTTTGAACTATGAAAAGTGTATGATTTGTGGCAGTTTTTGTGTTCTGAAGATCCTGACTTTTTTATCCGGATTGCCTTTACAAACTTTATCTATACATTACTCTTTAAACCTGGTTGAAAGGGTGGATAACAACCGTATAACTTCGGCATGATAAGATCCATAGTATTTAAAAGATGTAATGTTATTCAAAAATGTAAACTTGCACCTTGCTAGTTTTCCTGCACAGGCTTATCTGGGACGACACTTTACGCAAATGCATTAAATCCAGTTTACTCAGAACGCGACTCATTTTGTAGCGTAAACATTCCATTTATTGACTGAAAATTGTGTAAATATGGCATATGCAAGGTATTTTCTTTTTTTTTTCATTTCCAAAATAACCGCAAGGTTCTGATTACACAACTAAAATATGGCCAGAAGGTACCATGTTAAAGATTTTTGGTTTTCATTTGATTGATGATAATTTGTTGCAATTGATTGAGTTCCTCATGACCATTTTCGAAAACGACAAAAGCGACGGCGGCGTTTCCATGGACATTTCTGATGGCCTGCCATCAATTCTTAAAATACGTGAGGGCGGCCAAACATATCTTTGAAACTAGAAACGGTGAAAAACGGCTTCTCAAATGGACGGCAATGCATAAACCTCATTTTTACGTGTGTCACATGGTTTTTACAAGCCTAAGTATTGCTCTGATTATGAACATGTAAAGTATTAATTGTATATATTTCACGTATCTCTATGATAATTAAATTGTTAAAAACTCATAAATTTACTTTGAGGCATGTATTAAGTTATTATTTATGAAAAACAAAATACCATAGAGTTTTACACATACCTTGGGATTTTGAAATCATGGGGTATAAAAAAAATTGAAACAATAAGTTAAAAGTGTTTTTATATTGCGCTTAAGTTATTATACACAATGTCAAATCTTGTTTGCTAGTTCAAAATAAGATAACAACAGTAACCTAATGTGTGTGAGTTTAAGGGATTACACTTTATTATAATATAAGTACTTATAACTTATAACAACCTTCATGTATGGCATGTTATTTCTATTGTCGACTTTTCAAAGATGCCACTGAAATGTGCATTCAATAACATACAAGTTCAGCTGCGTAGATATATTCAAACGTCAGAGTATCCCTAACAAATTCCAACCTTTGGAAGGTCCAGTTTATGTTGTGTTTCATTTGACAAGCGTAAATATCTAGATCATGAATCCACGATTACCTCACCCCCCCCCCCCCCCAGAAAAAAAATATATATGTAATAAATAATTGTTATATTGATTAAGAAAATCTCACTGAAACTGTAGTTCGGGAGGACGTGTCCCTATTATGGCCAACTCGTCGGCAAATATAACAGCATTAAAACAAAGTAATCAGTAAACATACCCAAATTTTAATCAATCTTGAGGATTATTTTAAGATCGCAAACAAGTGCGGACAATCACAAAGGAGACATTCCCTACCTCTGACGTTAACATACACCAATATTACGGTATAATAATGTCCATAGGCCTTTTAACAATATTTCATATAACAACACTTACCTCAAACAAAATTAAACAAATTTCTAGATTATACAATTTAAAAAAACTTAACATTTAGTTTTATTCCGATAGCATTTATGACAACAAAGTAAAGATCATAGTAAAGATTGAATTTGAAATTGGGCATTAAAAAAAATATTTTGTTTTATCTATAAATTAAGGTTAAGAAAGCCTTTATTTTCTGAAATCGAACTTACGCATCAATGCACTTATATTATCCTCCAAGGCCCGAACATCGTTGGTGTCCGAACATCGTCCTTCTTTCTAATCTCGCGATTTAATCACGTGATTTTGTGCAGTGACGTAACACACATACTTCGGTTTGTTGACATACGGTGAAACTCAATTGCAAAAACGAAAAAATGCGTAAAAACAGGTATAACATGTATATGAGCCCATTAAACACTCAGTAAATACCTTTTTGCTGAATTTCCATTGATGTGTAAACAGTTTACATCCATTTTAATTTGTAAAACACCGTGGGAAAATATCGTCTGTACCTTGTGTAAACATGTTAAGCGATGCCTTACAACTTCCGGTATGATAAAAGGCCAAACATAATCTTGTGATTGGTTTACGTCCTTTTAGTGAGAAACGAAAATCCTAAATTTTGGTCATATTTTTTTTCTCTCTCTATTTTTAAGCAATATCCAAGATCAGTATTCAACCAAGCCCCAAGAAAAGGAGACAGTAAAACCCAGAGTCCCTTTTTAACGCTTATAAATATGTCATTGAACACGAGTTTCCTGTCAAAAAAGCTG
This sequence comes from Dreissena polymorpha, assembly GCF_020536995.1. Lineage (NCBI taxonomy): Eukaryota > Metazoa > Mollusca > Bivalvia > Myida > Dreissenidae > Dreissena > Dreissena polymorpha. The sequence goes on along the minus strand of NC_068355.1, from coordinate 85,682,526 downwards.
CTCGGATGTTTCATGTACCTGTAATGACATTGCGGAGCATGGTGTTGGGTAGGGTGGAACCTAATTGTCAGACCACTGGTAGTCCTGCTTTGTTTGATAACTCACAAGAACAAAAGCTTGCCAATCACATTAAGAGGATGGCTGACTATGGCTATGGGTACAACCGTCAGGAATGCTGTGACATAGCAACAGACTTTGCGGTAGAACTGGGTATTCGCCAGAAACACCAACCACCTACATTGAAATGGTTTAGGCGTTTCATCAAGAGTTGGCCAGTGTTGAAAGTCCAGAAGCCTCGTGCTCTTAAACTAGCAAGGACTAAATGTACATCAAAAGAAAAGGTGGCCGAGTACATGTCAAACTTGAAAGCTGTTCTTGAAGATAATGACCTCATGGATAAGCCACATTTGATATTTAATGTTGATCAGAAGGGCATCGCCATTGGCCATAGGCCACCCCATGTCGTTGCAAGTGCTGACACTCGACCATCTGCAGTGACCTCTGGTAAAGGTCAGACAGAAACAATCATTGGTTGTGGCAGTGCAAGCGGTATGCAGATACCGCACTTCTTTATATTTCCTGGAAAGCGCATGAACCCTGACCTTTTACATGAGGCCTCGGCTGGAGCCAATGGAACTGTTAGCGAGTCTGGCTGGTCAAATTCCCAAATTGTCCGCCAATATCTTGAAGACCATTTTTGCAAATTTATTCCGTCAACTGAAACACAAAAAGTTTTACTTCTATTAAATGGACATAAATCACATTTTTCAGTCACTCTGTCTGAATGGGCTCTGTCTGAGGGCAGCATATTATTTGATTTGTCTACACACACTAGTCATGCTCTTCGAACTCTGGATGTCTCTTGTTACGGGCCCTTCGAATGCATATACAATAATCACTGTCAAAAGCTGATCAGACGAACAGGTGGAGCTATAACCAGGTACAACATATGTGCGGTTGCTTGTTAAGTGTACATTAAATCATTGTCAGTCAAAAATCTACAATCTGGCTTCACACGCACAGGAGTATTTCCATATGACCCTGCCATAATTCCACTGCACTTGTTGCTACCAGCAGAAGTCTTTCATCTGAATGACAATGAAATTTCCAGTAGCCAATCCACAGTCGAAGGCGGTGTACAGCTTGATCTTCTGGATATCACAGAGATGGAACTGAAAAAAGAAAAAGTCATGCAACAATCTAAATAAATGAAGAAACACAGCGAGTAAAGTGGTTTCTGGTAAAGCCTTGTGTGGAGATGTCGTAAATCAAATGAGAACTCACGAATTAAAACAAAACACTACCCCCTAAAACAAAAAGAATAACACATCAATTAAAGAAAATGTTTAACCTACCGGTATAATTAGTCATCACATTTGCCAACCAGGTCCATCAATTTACAAATGTCTGACAGTGAAGTCTCTTCTGATGAAAGTGTTGATGAAAGTGACCTCTGCTGTGTATGTAAGCGACACCAGCCAATAGAGCTAGCCCGAAGTGTGAGCTTGGTCTCTGTCAAATGGGTCCAAGGTGATGGAATGAAAATGGGCATGCCCTGTAAACACTGGACACATTCAGGCTTCTGTACTTAAGAAAAGATGTAAAATGTTACTGCACACACTGTAAGGAAGAATAAATCAATTACCCATATGCTTGTGTTTTTTTTTGTTACGTGTTTTTATTGTTTTGTTCAAAGTTGAAAAAAAATGACGTTTGTAACCAATAAACACTTAACATTTTATAGTGTGGCCTTAACTAACTGTGGTAAGCTCCTTTGAAATTTGATTGGCCCGTTCAGTATAAAGAAGTGAAACCTCAGCTGCTGGATCAGTATTGAATTCTTATTATAAACAATTAGTTGGTCCTTTATTTAAGGCAAGTGACCGATTGCCCAAACAGTACAAAACAGCACAAAGCAGCACAATACAAAACAACATAAACACATATAAGAATAAAGCTGGGGTCACCGCCTTGGAACGGTCAATGAAAAGCATTGGGGGTTTAAACCGGTTATAGAGCGCTCAACCTCACACTTGGCACAGCAATAAGTGTGTTTGGAGACAAAAAACGGACATGTGTGCATAGATTTCGATGAAATAAACTTGAGATATATATGTTAAGAAGAGATTTTCACCCAGGTAAATGTACTTTTGTACAAATTGTCTTTATTTATACGAGATAATAATTGACCTAATTCAAAGCGGGACGATGTTAGGGCCCGTTAGGATATATCATACAACCAACTCGAAACGACTTGCTCACGATATATGTAAATGATATGCTACGATATAGATGGCAAAAAAGTATACGAATGCTATATTAATGTCTCAATTCTAGCAAGCTACACATAATTAATTTGCAAATCCAAAATGCAAATTAACGTATGTAAATGTTAATTATCAAATATGTTCATCACGACAATATTCAGTTTGAGTCAGTCATAGACTACAGTTTTAATATCAAGTCTTAGTCGACGTTTAAAATACGTTTAACGATGTTTTATTAAAGTGTACATATCCATGAGCGTTTTCACTCTAAACAACATTTGTTTTCGTAATTATGGACAACACATTCGTTATAAAGATAGCAACGTTAATTGTGTTTTATTTGTTTTTAGACTTCAAAAACAGCAAGCGATTTTCAAAAAAAGAAATGAAAATAAAAATTACAAAGGTTTTTGCCAATGTTTATCTTTACATTACTTGGAAAAGATTCTATGTTAACATCAAACGCAGGACGGAGACAAAGAAATAGAGAGAGACAGAGAGAGAGGGAGATAGAGAGAGAGACAGAGGGAAAGAAAGAGAGAGAGAGAGAGTGAGAGAGAGAAAGAGATAGAGAGAGAGAGGGGGGGGGAAGAGAGACACACACAGAGAGAGACACACACATAGAGAGAGAAACACACAGAGAGAGAGACAGAGACAGACAGACAGATACGGGGAAAGAGCCAGAGAGAGACAGGGAGACAGAATGAGAGAGACAGAAAGAGAGAGAGAGAGGGGGAGAGAGAGAGAGCATCTTGCCGCCATGTTGTAACTGAGGAGCAATAATATATAAAGCAAAATACTAGAGGCTTTACAATATAATGATGGGAAATACGATGAAATAATCGCATACGCATTTTGAAGGTCCAAAAAAGATTCTTATCAACAGGATATATATGGTAACTGTAAGGTAAATAACACAGTCTAGTCCGATAATCAAACATACGGTGGGCGGACTGGTAAGACTTTTCAGTATTCTAGCACACCTTTACATGTCGGTTAGGGCGGTAAATTCATTGTTTCCCAGGGTCGAGAGAGCATTTATATGCATCTGATAATGTTTGATGTGTGATCTGTGAAAACGTAACCTGTGCACACATTAAAATAAGACGGCATATCTGTACTTGTCATAGGTCGATATACGGGGACACTCCTAGTTGTCAGATATGGCTACCTAAACACTCATTAATAGCAACATATCAATAGCATTTATCGCCATCCTGTGTCCCTGTCAAGTGCACAGCGTGTTATCGCCACTGTGTTTACTGGTCACTTGCAGTACTCTAAATTGAACGTTAGTTGACCTTCTCAACTTGTGAGCAGCTATTTGGTCAAGGTGTTGACTATTTCAATTCTGTGTATATGCACGCGTCTATTGAACTTAAAGTTAAACTTTGAGTAGTGTCGGTTACATGTAATGGCATTAATGGTTTGTTTATGTAAAACTACAAAAAAACTGTTGTGGTGCTGAGCAGACAAGACGTAGAGGTGCGCCATGATCCAGGCAGAAGTCAAGAGGGCAAAACAAAACAAGAGACAAACTAGAGCGGTAGAAACGGGAACACAAGGAGCATTGACAACACGGAATAAACTATACGTGAAATTCACATGGGCAACATATGGAAGTATGACTCCATCAGACATTCCTATCTCCTTAAGTCAGTCAATGACCTCCTACCACCATCCGCAAATGTCGTTTGCGACTCATACCAGATTCAAAATGCAAATCCTAAACGTAATTTCTTGTTGCCCAACAGCCCTGTCACAGGGAAGATACAGATGTTGTCACGACAACGTCCTCATAGAGGTGGTTGACTGGCTTGAATAAGAAAGGAAAAAGGAACGCAGTAGTTCCCCGCGACAACATATAATCAACTTCGTTAAACCGGGTGCTAGAGGTTTTTGTGCGCAATCTGTGTGCCGACTGATGTAAGCAGTCGGGTTTACTGGTAGTGATAGACGACGGACTTTCCGGAAACTGAGCCAAGCGGCTGAGCGGGTCGTCGAGCTAGTTGTGGCTGGGGCGTTCGAGACAACTTTTAAGAAGTACAACTATCGACATTCAAACCGCAGTTACGGTGGCATATTGTATTGCTATTTGTTATAAGTTCGGGCATTATAAAGATATTTATAGATAGAAAATATTTATTTATATGCAAAAACTAAAACTGTTGTGATTATTCTACCTAAAAAAATGTAAACAATGCCTTAATTTAGATGGACAAAATATTTGTATAATGTGATACGTTATGCGTGTGAATGCGAATGGTTATGCATCTTATATTTGTATTTCTATTTGTATCGCCTGCGACATGCGTACATGTGTATTATGTAATATGAAGGAAGTTTAACTTCATATTTTCATTATCTGGTCACGAGCTCTCGTATCCGAAAATGTGAAAATGAAAATGTGAGCACAAATGTTTTATGTATGTATAGGGTAACTCTTGACTAGACTGAGTTAATGCATATATATATATATATGTGTGTAATAATTGTATTAAGGTGCTTGAGAACATGTGCACGTTTTGAACTATATATATATATATTTATGTATTTGAATAAAAATATGCGTACTTGTAAATGAATTTACAAAATTTCATCTGTTTAACGGATAAGTTGTTGACAACCTTCTATGGGTACGTCGACTTTACCCTAACTGTGATATATTTTCTACGGAAAACCGTTAGAGCCATCGTGGTTACACATTAAAATCCAGAGGGTTACAATTCGATAGTGCGATAGTACGATGGCGACAATGCGATAGTACGATGGCAATAACGCAATAGTACAATGGCGACAATGCGATAGTACGATTGCGACAAGGCGATAGTACGATGGCGACAATGCGATAGTTTGATGGCGACAGTGCGAAAATACGATGGCGACAGTGCGATAGTACGATGGCGACAATGAGATAGTGCAATAATGCGATGACGACAGTGCGACAATACAATGTCGATAGTGCGATAGTACGATGGCGACAATGCGATAGTGCTATAATACGATGACGACAGTGCGACTATACGATGGCAACAATGCGATAATACGATGGCGACAATGTGATGATACGATGTCGACAGTACGATATGACTATCGCATTGTCGCCATCGTACTATCGCGTTGTAAGATATTCGCCATCGTACTATCGCATAGTCGCTATCGTACTATCGCATGTTCGTCAACGAACTATCGCATTGTCGCCATCGTACTATCGCACTTTCGCATTGTCGGCCTCTGGATTTTAATGTGTAACCACGGTGGCCCTAACGGTTTTCCGTAAGTTTCTGTTATCACGACCAGAAGGCCGGTGCCTTTCTTTTTGCACCGATTCTTTTAACATGCAAGCACGTGTCAAATATGCTAAAGGGAATGACAATTGGAAAATATCGGTGAATTTGGAATTGACTTTAATCTGCATAAACTTAAACATTGCACGTTCAAGGTTTGAAAAAATGTATTATATGTAATTAGCTCAACTTTTTGATCATACATGTAATCCAGTTCACATGTTTGAATAATGTCATCAAATGTATTTACAAACAAAACTGTAGGACGTATGTTTGTTTAACAAATTCAGAAAAAAAGTTTTAAAAACGTTTATCGGTATTCGAGTCAGGACTTTGACTCCGGTCCCACGCAGTACTTTGAAGTTATTTTAGTATTACAGTCAAACCTGAATTCAGCGGTCAGTCAAGGGAAATGATCAAAGGGACCGTTGTCCACAGGTGACCGTTGAATTCGGATCACAATTTTAAAAAGGTTGGTAAGTTGGTAGTATTACTACGTCGTTACCACTGCCAGTCGTTTGCATACAGTGTAAAACAAATGCTCATTGCATTAACAAAGCATAATAACAACATTAACTTACGCGTGTACATTGAATAATAGAGAATAATATCTTTTAAATAGATTTAATTTCATATTGTTAAATTAAACAATGACTTTATCAACGCTGGTATAATTGTTTACTCGTGCATCTCATTCATTCAGTAAATAAAGCTTGTCACGTTCCGTTGACGTCACGTCCGTAAAAGTCTAAAAAGCGGATTCGGTGTCATAAACCGATAATACGATGTTACTGTACCGTTCTAATTCAAAGAAATAGCGGTCATTTAATTTAGCGATAATTACTTTCAACAAGTCATAAACTCTGATATATTTTCTTTTGAAGATACCCCCACAATTATCCCCGGTAAAGAAACCTTCTCAACACCTTATAATTTGTTTACTCGCAGCGGGCCGCTTTTATAATATCATAGACAATTACCGCTTTCAGACGCTTTAAACGCAAAATAGACGGACAAATGATGTGCTGTGTTTTTAATTTTCGCGAATCGAGACGACTGACGCGTGACCGTTGATTTCAGGTCAAACATGAATTTCGGAGTGGAATATAGTGGCCGTTGGCCGTTATGGTCAGGTGGCCGTTAAATTCAAGTGTAATATAGAGTGTTTTTCGTCGGGGGGATTCCAGACTGACCGTTGTCTGCAGGTGACCGGTAAATTCAGGTTGCCGTAAGGTCAGTTTCGACTGTATACGTATTGTATCTTTATGTCTTATATCCTTGTATAATGGGTATTGGGTGAGCTTACTAAGATGCTAAGGTGATAAAGACGAGACCACATGTCTTGTAGTTCCAGATGAAAAGCACATAGGGCACTGCATCTCGATTTATGTGACTTGAAAAAGACGAGCACGTGAGTAAGGTCTGAGCGCGGGATCGAACCTTCGACCCCTGGATTCTATGACTAGTAGTTGGCTACTAGACCAATGGACCTTCGACCCCTGAATTTTATGATTAATAATTGACTACTAGACCAATGAACCTTCGACCCCTTAATTCTATGACTAGAAGTTGACTACTAGACCAATGAACCTTCGACCCCAAAATTCTATGACAAGTAGTTGACTACTAGACCAATGAACCTTCGACCCCTGAATTCTATGACTTGTAGTTGACTACTAGACCAATGAACCTTCGAACCCTGAATTCTATGACTTGTAGTTGACTACTAGACCAATGAACCTTCGACCCCTGAATTCTAAGACTAGTAGTTGACTACTAGACCAATGAACCTTCGACCCCTAAATTATATGACTTGTTGTTCACTTTTAGACCAATGAACCTTCTACCCCTGAATTCTAAGACTAGTAGTTGACTACTAGATCAATCAACGTTCGACCCCTGAATTATATGACTAGTCGTTGACTACTAGACCAATGAAACTTCGACCCTGAATTCTATGACTAGTAGTTGACTACTAGACCAATGAATCTTCGACCCCTGCATTCTATGACTAGTAGTTGACTACTAGATCAATGAACCTTCGATTCCTGAATTATATTAGTAGTAGTTGACTACTAGACCAATGAACCTTCGATCCCTGAATTCTATGACCAGTAGCTGACTTCTAGACTAATGAACCTTCGACCCCTGAATTCTATGACTAGTAGTTGACTTCTAGACACAAGAACCTTCGACCCCTGAATTCTATGACTTGTAGTTGACTACTTGTCCAGTGAACCCTCGACCCCTGAATTCTATGACTAGTAGTTGACTACTAGACCAATGAACTCTCGACCCCTGAATTCTATGACTTGTAGTTGACTACAAGATCAATGAACCCTCAAACCCTGAATTCTATGACTATTAGTTGACTACTAGACCAATGAACCTTCGACCCCAGAATTCTATGACTAGTAGTTGACTACTAGACCAATGAACCCTCAAACCCTGAATTCTATGACTTGTAGTTGACTACTAGAACAATGAACCTTCGATCCCTGAATTCTATGACAAGTAGTTGACTTCAAGACAAATGAACCTGCGACCCCTGAATTCTATGACTTGTAGTTGACTACTAGACCAATGAACCCTCGACCCCTGAATTCTATGACTTGTAGTTGACTACTAGACCAATGAACCCTCGACCCCTGAATTATATGACTTGTAGTTGACTACTAGATCAATGAACCCTCAGACCCTGAATTCTATGACTAGTAGTTGACTACTAGACCAATGAACCGACCAATAAAACCGACCACGATCAGCAAATGTTATTTTAAACATGCGAAATGAGCGTTAAGAGGCGCTTTACAACCAAAAAGAAGATGCGTACTATATAAATATGCTTCAATATTAAAAATATTAAAAATATGCACCAACTATAACATGTATTTATTCTAACAATAATAATTGCGAATGCTAAATATTTATTACGTTTAGTATCTATTTTAATGATTGACGCTTTACGTGTTTATCTAATTTCGAATAAATTATTTTAGATTGACAAGTGATATATTCCGACATATTAACTAAGTCTTTCTGGGCTGTACAGAAAATTTATCATTAAGATTGTTTTTTATAAGCAAAGAAGTTACAAATGATGTATACTCCACTTACTAATTATTTTGACTCGTCTTTATTCGATCTATAAATAAGATTGACACAAACAGTTTAAGAACATTACACACATAGTTGTCTTTATTAATGTACTACAGTCTTGAAAATAGCAGCAAGACGTATATGAACTCTACGGAAAAATATTTTTGTCTCATAATTGCAGTCTAAATGTGTGCACCAAAACGACGTAAACATACGTTGCTTAAATATTTATCAAACAAACATAACATCATAAATGATCACAAGATATAATGGATTCAATAAATGGATACAATTCGCGCAATTATTCATCTTCGAGAACAAAGTATGCACTAATCATATAACTTTTAACTTTGCACCGTTTATTTACTATAAACGGTTGTAATATAATAATATATACGTCTGGTTTCAATGAAACACAAACAGAAAACAAAATTGAAATACATAAATTCGGATTGACAAACTGCCCTTGTCAAACGTTTGGTCCATCTCTTATTAGTCCTGGGTATTGACATGCATACACAGTGTTCGTTATGATTTTCCACGAATAAACATGCATCCGATGTTCAACATATAAAACGTTAACGCACTCATGAGATATATCTACATTTTCTATGCACACATGTCGACATTTCCCTCAATTCAAATTTCAGTGTCCCAGTGATGATGTTGTTGACGTTGAACGCTCAACAATCTTTTGAGCATCCTCTTCCGTTCGTAATGCTTCTCTGAATTGCACCGAATCATTCGCAGCAGCGATTTTCTGAAGTTCCTTCCGGAGAGAGTGTATATGAAAACATTACAAGCGAACGTGGAACAATACAACATCTGGGTAAGTTCCTTAAAGAAATACAACTTTGCTGACACAATGTTTTCCTGCGATACCTCGGAGACAACTAAACTGTATAAGCGAATCAAGTATGAAGGAAGATTTAGGCCCAGAAATGTAAGCGACACGAAAAGCAAATTCCGCGTGACGCGCCACTGGACTCGTACTGCAAAAGAAGATACTTGTGTTCTGCTCATGCACACACTTTGACCATCTCTATTCCTCCGATGACTCGCGTCCAGAAGAGAAGGATTCAGCTCTGCAGATTGATCTAAACGTCGCAACTGTGGACGCGTAGCTGTCTTTATTTTTCTTTTCCAAAAACGTCGAATAACCAACGCATTTATGCAAGTTATAAGCAGAAACGGTATAATCATTGTGATGCACGTATCTAACCATGTTACAATCTTTAGGAATCTGAAGTATTCAAACTTGAACGTGCATTGCATCATGTCACCAAACGGACTGGCCACCGTTGTCCAAAAACTGAAACTGTAGATGGCACAAGCAAAAATTGTTAGAATCAGAACCACGACCTTTTCCCGGCCTACGCTGCACACGAGCTTGCATTTCAGTGGAAATTGCATTGCTATGTACCGTTCGCACGTGAATCCGACTATAAAGCTGACGCTTAGAAAGCTGCCCACGTACGTAATGAAAATGAGCAACTGGCATGCAATGTCTTTTGTCAAGATAGCATAGACATTTTCATTAAAATAAGTCAAAAGGACTCCTATGATAAACATGTTGTCCGCTGCGGCTAATGCGGCGAGAAATACCGAGCACGAGGACCGCTTCATGCTGCGACTGAAAAACACAAACATCGACAACGTATTTCCTACAAGTCCGATAACAACGATGAATGGAAGCCAAATTAAACGCATTAATCTGGCTGAATAGATCCATTGGGAAATTTCATTATCGTCTAATCCAGTCGTGTTTTGGAATGACAAATTCATTTTGAATTAACTTTTCGGTTAAGTTTGCTGTCCATTTACTTCAGCACATTGAATAGCTTATTTGTATTGTACTTTTGAACGTGTTCAATACCTGCGTTATTACAGTATCAATAAAGTTGCATGTCTTTAGTTATCTCACTTGTATTTCATATCGTTCAGTTACATGTAATATCACCCTTATTCTGTCTCTTTAGACAAGCAATAATTACTCTGAATGAAAACATATTTACACTTTGCGCCTATAAATAGTGCCACATATAGTGCTCCTGCTGCTGGCATTAACCAATCCGCTTACATGGATTTTCATTGCAAGTCAACTATGCCTAGCATTGATCATACTAGTAAAACACTGAAGCTATACAATTATATGTTGCAAGACTTACCTTACAACAAGGCTTACGCGACTTTCAAAATATACGTACACTGTATGTATATTAAATGTCTAACTAGCAACGTTTTGTTAATTGGAATCGTGTTTAAATCTAATACGAAAATGGGCGTACGAAACCATAGCCAAGTGATATTTATGGACATTTTAGTTGAAACCTGTAAGGATCCTGTAACGATCAGTTATCTATGTAATTAAGTATTATATATAAGTGAGTTTCTAAGTACCTTGAAGTACCATACCTTAACAGGGTTTTTTTACTTTCAAAAGTAACCGAAAAATGCATTTGTCGGTGATCTAATATACGTTTATTTTATTAGTATTATATGTTTTTGTTGTATGCATAACTATTTAAATAAATACATTATGGGCGTTTGATCATGTTCATTCATTAGCAGTAAGTAGTAGGATGTGAAGGCACAATTAATATTCTACCATAAAAGATTTGAATCCTTCGCTTACAATTGTAACTAAACACATCATATAAAGAATCGCTTGACTCAAAGTTTGTATGGCTTTTCTTTTCGGTCCTCGCGGTTTCGATCCATCGGTAGGCGATTCTTGTTTATTATGTCATGGAAAAGTGTCCTCATGCGTTGATTATTTTTAAATATGTGAAATTGATATAGATATACATGTAGTCTAGTAATGGATGGTATATAATACACAAAATAAAATATAGTGCTAACATGCTGTGCGAAGTAATGATTTCATTGCATAATTCTTGTTTAGTTTGCTTCATATATTTTTTAAAACGAATTATCACATTGATGGCTTGGTATATTTTTAAACAGTTAGATAAAATGTATTTGAAATCAAATGGTGACACATTCGTTATTAATCGTTCATTTTCATGTCTAAATTTTACATAAACTTCCATGAAGTGAACAGGTCAGCGAACAACAATTTAAAAAAAATGTCATAACTATTAACATAGTAAGACTCAATACTAGCAATCGGTGAAAATTGTATTTTCAACCATAACTTACAGTTTATTACTGATATCAAAGATGTCAGGTTTTATTGAATTCACTCCATTTATCTCAGTAAATGTCCGTTTGTGTATTGTAATACTGTAGTATTGTAGATAAGTAATTGAACTACATGAAATTCATATAAAATATCCTTAAAAAGCCCATTACAATCCGTAAAGTCCATAAAGTTCATTTAAGTCAGTCAATGGCCAAAACTTGTATAAATGCGGTACTTATACGTATGTATGGAACCCTTTTTATATTAATAGAAAAAATGTAATATTTGTTTGATCGATTAACTATCTATTTGATTTGTCATATATAATCACGACACAAAATATCAATAACTATTATGACTCAAACTGATCAAGCTTACCTCCGCTAGTCCGATGATGTCCGAGCGGGCTGACCTCCGCTAGTCCGATGATGTCGGAACGGGCTGACCTCCGCTAGTCCGATGATGTCCGAGCTGGCTGACTTTCGCTAGTCCGATGATGTCCGAGCGGGCCACTAACGCTATTCCGATGATGTCCGATCAGGCTGATCTCCGCTAGTCCGATGATGTCGGAGCGGGCTGACCTCCGCTAGTCCGATGATGTCCGAGCGGGCTGATCTCCGCTAGTCCGATGATGTCGGAGCGGGCTGACCTCCGCTAGTCCGATGATGTCCAAGCGGGCTGATCTCCGCTAGTCCGATGATGTCGAAGCGGGCTGACCTCCACTAGTCCGCTGATGTCTGAGCGGGCTGACCTCCGCTAGTCCGATGATGTCTGGTCGAACTAACTTCCGCTAGTCCGATGATGTCCGAGCGGGTGACCTCCGCTAGTCCGATGATGTACGATCGGGCTGACTTCCTCTAGTCCGATGATGCCGAAGCGGGCTGAATTCCGCTAGTCCGATGTTGTCCGAGCGGGCTGACCTCCGCTAGTCCGATGATGTCCGCGCGGGCTGACCTCCGCTAGTCCGATGATGTCTGAGCGGGCACACTTCCGCAAGTCCGATGATGTCCGAGCGGGCAGACCTCCGCTAGTCCGATGATGTCCAAGCTGGCTGACTTCCGCTAGTCCGATGATGTCCGAGCGGGCCAACCTCCGCTTTTCCAATGATGTCGGAGCGGGCTGACCTCCGCTAGTCCGGTGATGTAAGAGCGGGCTGACCTCCGCTAGTCCGATGATGTCTGAGCGGGCTGGTCTCCGCTTGTCCGATGATGTCGGAGCGGGCTGACCTCCGCTAATCCGCTAATGTCTTAGCGGGTTGACCTCCGCTAGTCCGATGATGTCCGAGCGGGCTGACCTCCGCTTGTCCGATGATGTACGATCGGGCTGACATCCGCCAGTCCGATGATGTCGGGGTGGGCTGTCCTTTGCTTATCCGCTGATGTCTTAGCGGGCTGATTCCCGCAAGTTAGATGATGGTCGAGCGGGCTGACCTCCGCTAGTCCCTCCGCTATTCCGATGATGAAGGATCGGGCTGACTTCCGCTAGTCCGATGATGCCGGAGCGGGCTGAATTCCGCTAGTCCGATGTTGTCCGAGCGAGCTTACCTCCGCTAGTCCGATGATGTCCGAGCGGGTTTACCTCCGCTAGTACCATGATATCCGAGCGGACTGACTTCCGCTAGTCCGATGAGGTCCGAGCGGGCAGACCTCCGCTAGTCCGCTGATGTCCGAGCGGGCTGACTTCCGCTAGTCCGTTGATGTCTGAGCGGGCTGACCTCCGATAGTCCGATGATGTCCGATCGAACTGATTCCGCTAGTCCTATGATGTCCCATCGGACTGACTTCCGCTAGCTCGATGATGTTCGAGCGGGCTGACCTCTGCTAATCCGATGATGTCCGAACGGGCTTACTTCCGCCAGTCCGATGAAGTCGGAGCCGGCTGACCTCTGCTCATCCGCTGATGTCTTAGCGGACTGACTTCCGCGCGTTAGATGATGTCCGAGCGGGATGACCTCCGCTAGTCCGATGATGTACGATCGGGCTGACCTCCGCTAGTCCGATGATGCCGGAGCGGGCTGAATTCCGCTAGTCCAATGATTTCCGAGCGGGCCCAATTCCGCTAGTCCGATGATGTCCGAGCTGGCTGACTTGCGCTTGTCCGATGATGTCCGAGCGGGCCAACCTCCGCTTTTCCGATGATGCTCGATCAGGCTGATCTCCGCTAGTCCGATAATGTCGGAGCGGGCTGACCACCGCTAGTCCGATGATGTCGGAGCGGGCTGACCTCCGCTAGTCCGATGATGTATGAGCGGGCTGAGTAGTAGTAGTAGTAGTAGCAGTAGTAGTAGTAGTAGTAGTAGTAGTAGTAGTAGTAGTAGTAGTAGTAGTAGTAGTAGTAGTAGTAGTAGTAGTAGTAGTAGTAGTAGTAGTAGTAGTAGTAGTAGTAGTAGTAGTAGTAGTAGTAGTAGTAGTAGAAGCGGTAGTGGAAGTGAGACTGGTAGTAGTGGTAGTGGAAGTTGGACTGGTGGTAGTGGGAGTAGTAGCAGGATCAGGTGTAGTAATAGTAGCAGTAGCAGTGTAGTAGCAGTTGCAGCACTACCAACAGTAGCAGTATTTGTAGTTGTTGTAATAGAAGAAGTAGCAGCAGCAGCAGCAGTAGCAGCAGTAGCAGCAGTAGCAGCAGTAACAGCAGTAGCAGCAGTAGCAGCAATAGCAGGAGTAGCAGTAGTAACGTTATTAGTAGTTGTTTTAGTAGTAGTAGTAGTAGCTGCAGTAGAAGCAGTAATAGCAGCATCAGTAGCACCAGTAGCAGCAGTAGCAGTAGCAGTATCAGCAGTAGCGGCAGTAGCAGCAGCAGTAGCAGTATTAGAAGTTGTAGAAGAAGTAGTAGTAGCAGCAGTAGCAGTATCAGCAGTAGCAGCAGCAGTAGCAGTTCTAGTAGTTGTAGTAGTAGTTGAAGTAGTAGTAGTAGCAGAAGTAGCAGTATCAGCAGTAGCGGCAGTAGCAGCAGCAGTAGCAGTTCTAGTAGTTGTAGTAGTTGAAGAAGTAGTAGTAGAAGCAGCAGTAGCAGTATCAGCAGTAGCGGCAGTAGCAGCAGAAGTAGCAGTTCTAGTAGTTGTAGTAGTAGTAGTAGAAGTAGCTGCAGTAGCAGCAGTAGCAGCAGTAGCAGTAGCAGAATCAGCAGTAGCGGCAGTAGCAGCAGCAGTAGCAGTTCTAGTAGTTGTAGTAGTTGTAGAAGTAGTAGTAGTAGTAGCAGTAGCAGTATCAGCAGTAGCGGCAGTAGCAGCATCAGTAGCAGTATTAGTAGCTGTAGTAGTATTAGTAGTAGCTGCAGTAGATGCAGAAGCAGCAGTAACAGCAGAAGCAGTAGTAGCAGTAGTAGCAGTAGTAGCAGGAGCAGCAGCAGTAGCAGTAGTAGCAGCAGTAGCAGCAGTAGCAGCAGTCGCATCAGTACCAGCAGAAGCAGCAGTAACAGCAGTAGCAGGAGTAGCTGCAGTAGTAGTAGTAGTAGCAGTAGTAGCAGTAGTAGCAGCAGCAGTAGTAGTAGTAGTAGTAGTAGCAGTAGTATTAGTAGTAGTAGTAGTAGTAGTAGTAGTAGTAGTAGTAGTAGTAGTAGCAGCAGCAGCAGTAGCAGCAGTAGCAAATAACTGCATAAACATTGTATGCTATGCATTTTCCAGATTTTTCATCAAGAGTCAATAACATGAACTGGAATTATTATCTCTTTTAGGTATTATCTGCCAATGGCAATGTTGAGTGCGAGCTGCGCATCATAATTATGATATTGGTTCTTATTCCATGAACAATGAAATCAAAGCACAATGCTCTATAATCTGTAGATTATGTAACTTTTTCAATTGTTTATCAGTCTATTAACAACCATTTATTGTAATAGCCTTACATAGATAAACAATTGATGGAACTTGTAAATAATTTGATCTGGAAAAATTTTGAAAATTGGGAACCTTGATTCTGAATTTTGTTAAACATAGTTTTGTTCCGTAAATATAGGGTATCATGTTTTGCGTTCATTATGTTATGGATTTTGTTGTTCTTCTGGTTTAAAATATATAAATAAATCACATGAAGAAAAGAGAAGCTAGTTGTAAAAATTTTATTTATTATTATATAATTATATAACACAGCAAAACATAACTGCAAGAATGTTGAGTGGACACATTATTAAAATAAAAGTATCGTTTAACCCAGTACAATAAAATATGCATCATTAAAAATGGACGAATCATAAATTATTACATGTAACTGTGTCATGAATCAAAATTAAAGAGCATTTAGACGGCTATAATCTAATTAATGCATGCGCCTTAATTGTTTTACCAGATTGCATGTTCAGTCTACACTAATCAGGGAGACACTTTCCGCTTTTGACGTATTTTTCTATGAGCGAAAATCCAGTTATTGCAGAAAGGATTGCACCTGATAAGCCTGTGCGCACTCAACAGCCTAATCTGGGACAACACTACGTACATGCATTAAAATCTCTTTTTACAGAGCGAGCCTCAAGTATTTATTAAATGATTAATTAAGTCTTCTTACATGATTTTTTTTTAAAAACACTCAGAAATCTCTCAGTAAAACATGATTTATTTGATAGCAGGCGCAGGAACATTAGTTGAACTTGAAGTAAAATTATTCAGGAAATGTTCATGAAGTTCCAAGCTTAACTAAACAGCACTGTCATTTCAAGCAATATATCGAATAAATGTTTTGTTACTCGATAGTGTGCACGAAAATCGTCGATATTTTCTTGTAGTCCCATGTAATTTGGTACTGTATGATGTTCTTGTTTTGAGAGAGTATACTCAAAATAGTTAGTATACTGTATTCTTAAATAACCCATCCAAACTAAACCGCATTCCATCACTTACCCTTCCAAACATGCGTATTACAACTTCCGTTTCCAGACTAAAGTGAGCGATCGAAGTCGACCCTAGTAAAGATGGTATAGTTCTACGGCAAACGAAGTTAAACTTCTGGTCTATATTATAGATAATAGCATATAAAAAATTAAAAAATAACAAAATTATGGGCTTCCATACTGAGCTTACAACCAGAAGAAAACATGTGTTTATTGAAAGGAATTTAAGCCGAATAAACATCTTAATGTCACTTGAACACTAACACGTGGGTGTAAAATAGCGTGAACCCAAACGACCATACTCGCAACAATCACGCACCAATGACTGAATTTTGACTACTACTCTAGTAGTGCTATTATTACTGCTGCAGCTACTACTACAACAACAACTACTTCTACTGCAAATGCTGGTGGTGCTGGTGCTGCTACTGCAATGCTACTGCTACTATTACTTCTACTACTTCAACTACTTCAAATATTACTGCCACTACTACCAGTCCCACTACCACTACCACTATAACCAGTCTCACTACCACTACCGCTACTACCATCACTACTACTACTACTACTACTACTACTGCTACTACTACTACTGCCACTACTACTACTACTACTACTACTACTACTACTACTACTACTACTACTACTACTACTACAACTACTACTACTACTGCTACTACTGCTGCTACTGCTGTTGCTGCTACTGCTGTTGTTACTGCTGCTGCTGCTACTAGTACTGCTACTGCTGCTGCTGCTTTTGCTGCTGCTACTGCTGCTGCTACTGCTGCTTATGCTGCTGCTGATACTCCTGCTGCCGCTCCTGCTACTGCTTCTACTGCAGCTACTACTACTATTACAACAACTACAACTACTGCTACTGTTGGTAGTGCTGCAACTGCTACTACACTGCTACTGCTACTATAACTACTCCTGATCCTGCTACTACTACAACTACTACTATCACTACCACCAGTCCCACTACCACTACCACTACTGTCAGTCTCATTACCACTACCGCTACTACTACTACTACTACTACTACTACTACTACTACTACTGCAGCTACTACTACTACTACTACTACAACACTAAAACTGTTACTACTGCTACTGCTGCTACTGCTGCTACTGCTGCTACTGCTGCTACTGCTGCTACTGCTGCTACTGCTGCTACTGCTGCTGATGCTGCTACTCCGGCTGCTGATACTGATGCTGCTAATGCTTCTACTGCAGCTACTACTACTACTACAAGAACTACTACTATTGCTGCTGCTGCTACTGATGCTGTTGCTACTGATGCTGCTGCTACTGTTGCTACTGCTTCTACTGCAGCTACTACTACTACTACAACAACTACTCCTACTGCTAATGTTGTTGGTGCTGCAACTGCTACTACACTGCTACTGCTACTATTACTACACCTGATTCTTGCTACTACTACAACTACTACTACCACTACCACCAGTCCCACAACCACTACCACTACTACCAGTATCACTAACACTACCGCTACTACTACTACTACTACTACTTATACTACTACTTCTACTACTACTTCTTCTACTTCTACTACTTCTACCTACTACTACTACTACTACTACTACTACTACTACTACTACTACTACTTCTACTACGTACTACTACTACTACTACTACTACTACTACTACTACTACTACTTCTACTACTACTACTACTACTACTACTACTACTACTACTACTACTTCTACTACTACTACTACTACTTCTACTACTGCAACTACTACTACTACTACTACTACTACTACTACTACTACTACTACTACTACTACTACTACTACTACTACTACTACTACTACTACTTCTACTACTACTACTACTACTTCTACTACTGCAACTACTACTACTACTACTACTACTACTACTACTACTACTACTACTACTACTACTACTACTACTACTACTGCTACTACTACTACTGCTTCTACTACTACTGCTACTACTACTACTGCTACTACTACTACTACTACTACTACTACTACTACTGCTGCTACTTCTGCTACAACTGCTACTACTGCTACTGCTGCTACTGCTGTTACCTCTGCTACTGCTGTTACTGCTACAACTACTGCTGCTTCTGCTGCTACTGCTACTGCTGCTACTGCTGATGCTGCAGCTACTCCTACTACTAGTAGTACTACTACTACTACTACTTCTAATAATGATAATAATAATGATAATAATAATAATAATGATAATAATAATAATAATAATAATAATAATAATAATAATAATAATAATAATAATAATAATAATAATAATGATAATTGTAATGCTACTGCTGCTGCTACTGCTACTGCCGCTACTGCTGCTACTGCTGCTGCTACTGCTTCTACTGCAGCTATTACTGCTACTAGAACAACAACTACTACTGCTACTGCTGGTGGTGTTGGTACTGTTAATACACTGCTACTGCTTCTACTGCAGCTACTACTACTACTACAACAACTACTCCTACTGCTAATGTTGTTGGTGCTGCAACTGCTACTACACTGCTACTGCTACTATTACTACACCTGATTCTTGCTACTACTACAACTACTACTACCACTACCACCAGTCTCACTACCACTACTACCAGTCTCACTACCACTGCCGCTACTACTACTACTACTACTACTACTACTACTACTACTACTACTACTACTACTACTACTACTACTACTACTTCTACTACTACTACTACTTCTACTTCTACTACTACTACTACTACTACTACTACTACTACTACTACTACTACTACTACAACCACTACTACTACTACTACTACTACTACTACTGCTACTATTACTACTACTACTACTTTTACTACTACTACTACTACTACTACTACTACTACTACTACTACTACTACTACTACTACTACTACTACTACTACTACTACTACTACTACTACTACTACTACTACTACTGCTACTACTTCTACTACTACTACTAGTACTACTACTACTACTACTACTACTTCTGCAGCTACTTCTGCTACTACTGCTACTCCTTCTACTGCTGCTTATGCTGTTACTCCTGCTACTGCTGCTACTGCTACTTCTGCTGCCACTGCTGCTACTACTGTTGATGCTAGTACTGCTGCTGCTACTGATGCTGCTGATACTGATGCTACTGCTACTGCTTCTACCGCAGCTACTACTACTACTACAACAACTACTAATACTGTTACTACTGCTACTGCTGCTACTGCTGGTACTACTGCTGCAGCTGCTGCTTCTACGCTGCTACTGCTGCTGCTGCTGCTGCTGCTGTAATTGCTGCTACTAGATGCCGCTACTTTTACTTAAGCTGAAAAAGTTACTATAACACCTTGCCTGCAGATGAAAAAATTACGACACACGACATTCTCTCGACGCTCTCTCGACGCGCGACTAATCAGTCGACAGTAAATCTTGACTGTCAATTGATTTGTCGCGCGTCGTTTTGAGCGTCGAGAGAATGTCGTTTGTTGACTTAGTGATTTTAGGTCGACAGGTTACATTCTCGCGATATATCATATTGACTGTCGACTGATTTGTCGTGCGTCGAGAGAATGTCGCGAGAATGTCGAGTGTCGCGCTCGAAGGTCGACACACGACATTCTCGCGGCATTCTCGCGACATTCTCTCGACGCTCAATACGACGCGCGACAAATCAGTCGACAGTCAAAATTTTCTGCGATTTTTTTTCTAAAACCCAGCGCAATATGCGACACTCAAAAATTGACTGTCGACTGATTTGTCGCGCGTCGAGAGAGCGTCGAGAGAATGTCGTGTGTCGACCTAGGGGTTTTTAGGTCGACAAGCGACAATTGCGCGATATTGGCTCGATTTATCGTATTGAGCGTCGAGAGAATGCCGTGCGTCGAGAGAATGTCGTGTTATTTTTAGGTCGACAGGCGACATTCTCGCGATACATCATATTGACTGTCGACTGATTTGTCGTGCGTCGAGAGAATGTCGCGAGAATGTCGAGTGATGCGCTCGAAGGTCGACACACGACATTCTCGCGACATTCTCTCGACGCTCACTACCTCGCGCGACAAATCAGTCGCCAGTCAAGATTTTCTGCGATTTTTTTTTTCTAAAACCCAGCGCGATATGCGACACTCAAATATTGACTGTCGACTGATTTGTCGCGCGTCGAGAGAGCGTCGAGAGAATGTCGCGAGAATGTCGTGTGTCGACCTTGAAGGTCGACACGCGACACTCAACTTGGCCCTATCCGGATTCCGTAGATAACTAAACTGATCGATCAATGTAGATTTAAAAAGAGTAAAACTGGAATACAGTGCTCAAGGAACACGTTAACAATGGACTCAACAACACTCATAATTAATTAAAATTTTCTTTGAAGATGTTGACTTGTTCACGATGACAATAATTCATTTAATATGTGTAAACACGCAAACATGATCCATGTGCTTAGATTCGGAACACAAGGTTGAAACGAAACATATTACTACCACTCCAGAAAAGTCATTTTATCGATCAATTGGTCGTGATGTGCATGAAACTGTAATACCAATACAACTATACGCATTGTTGTTTTTTATATAAATATTCATATAGCAAACGATAAAACAATTCTTTTTCATATCCACTTTTTTTAGAACAGATCATCTACGATATGCATTAAAATGATTTATATGCGACCCCTGCTTTAGAACATGTACTGCAAAGAAAGGGATTCTGAGGGTTATATATGTTTCAATGTTATCCAAACATCACGCTTACCCATGTACTTATCAGAAACTAAAACGATTTCAATTGAAGGAAACTATGAGAAGGAAAATGCTTATATGAATGCCAAACACGTGAATCAACTGTCACGTTATTGTGTTAAGTTCTTTACCAGTTGATTCTTCGGTAACTACGTACACTGTCTGCATTGTACAGCGCTAATGAGTGCACATGGCAGAATGTCTGCGAAATAAGTGCGAGATATATCTGCAGTTAACATTACGAGAATTTGTTGAGAGTCAATAAGCCAATGTACGCATTGGCATTGAATTTATATATGTAAATGAAAGATGTATTTTGTCTGGTTTTGATGGTTTTCCTTCTGTCTGTGCTTGAATTTCTTGTATACGCAATGTACGTTGAGTACATACATTACAATTCAGCCAGGACAATTATGTGCAAAAGTAGAAGAAAACACACACTTTCAAAACCCTTTATTTTTGACAGGATTATGTCCGACAGATTAGCGTGATCGCATTCATAAAACGACAAGTTGACCAATATCCCAACCAGTGTGCCACTTTGCACGTTTCTTCTTGCCAATCAAACAATTGGTAGATGAATAGCGACGTAAGGTTATTTTCATCATATTCATAATACATTATTGTATTAATATAGGTACTCAAAAATATGTGGTTATACTGTATTTAGTTTCGGTATTTGCTTCACACAGAAGATTTTCATTCGCAATTCATGCGCCCTATGACTGACATACCCGAGGCCGCGATTTGTTAACAGCCACTGGTGGATTAACAACCTGCAACTTCGTAACAGTAAATAATGACCACATGCATTTGACGATTAATACTTTCTTTTAATCTAAAAAAGATTAAACTAAAAATAATATACTAATGTACTCTTCAATGAAAACCAGTATGTGTTATTTTATTAACATGTTAACATAAATGCATTAAAGTTGCTACGTCGCATCTTGAAAAAATTACCAAATGATAAAATAATATTGCAAACATGGGCGTCCGCACATAGGGGAAATGGTGTAAGCTGACCCCCCCCCCCCCCCACCTGGAAATTTGATGAGCAAAAAAGATAGTTGAATGTGGAAAAATCTATACGTGTACAAGTATGATTCCTGAATTGAACAATTTGGGTCAGAATGACCCCGGTTAGTTTCATACGAACACCAACTCCCATTTACATGTAAACAAGTCATGGATGCGGTTATTGCACAATTTATTAACTCTCAAAACATTGTTTTAAACATGATTAATTCGTGCGGAGAAGTCAATTTATTTACAATTAACATGTATTCAGTCCCTAAATAGGAAGTGAAGGCGATGTGGGTCTATGCCGAATTTCTCGATGATTTTTTGAATAAAAATATTCCTGTCGGTGTTGAACCTCATCATGCATAATCCTGAGAGCTTGTCGTCGGACATGGTGGATCTTAGCCATGTCTTGACTCATCTCAGCGTGTTAAATGATCGTTCTACCGTGCAAGTGGTGAGGGCAGGGTTAATAATATGATCATCACCTAACGCACGGCCGGAAACAAATATGTTTTTTGACCAAGTCAACAAAATCTTACTCATTCTGTTTGATGGATTCCTTCTTGTTCCTGTTGTACCATAGCGTCTTGTTCAGAATTATCGATTTGTTAAAATTCGTCGATGGTTAGAACTGTATCTTTATAGTCTGATCGATTGAAATTTTGATGTGGTTCGGATGGATTTGATATTACATGAACGCAGGCATATTAGATTATGAAAATCGGCTTCCTAGAGACTGTCCATGTACGGATCAGTGAGTCCATGTACGGAATATAAATCGCGCGTCGATAATCTTCTTCACTTGTTCCACCAACATTTGCTCGGGGTACTTGACGGCCACATTGCCGTGGTGTTTTCATTGTAACACCAATATCTTCGGCTATGTTTAATGCCTGACCGAATATATCCTTCGCGAAAATCGAATCCGCAATTTAGATGATCGGTGAACATTCATGTCAGATTATCAACGTGTTTTCTGACACCGATTATGTCTAATTTAACAGTGTGAAGTGCTTGCGTGAGGGGCTATAAAATGGACGAATATTTGGCTATTATGTGAAGCATTATCACAAATGTCGCCGTTCCTCTTGCCGCCCATAGCTGATGTGCAGTCTGTCGTCCTTCCGTATTCTGTTCGTTTTGCGCTCTATATTTTAACTGACGGCGTATCTCGATGAAATGGTTAGCAAAGATTCGTATGCTGTTTGACTTTGCAGTGCACCTGGTTTCGCTTTACAATGATGTGTTCGGAACTAGCCGTCTTCTCTTAGGGCTCTGTCTTAAATACTTAATGTTTGCTTTCACAGTCCCTATGTGCGTCAGAAAGTGTATTTAGATTTTATATGAGAAAAGGCACTATGATCAAAAGAGAGAAAAATAGGTATAACCTACTCCAATATAGTCAATTTATCAATTCCAAATCCTAACTCGTAACCTTCCAGATGTACTTCATGATGCACCATTATCTGGCCTTATTCTCAAAATGTTCTACGCCTCCGGCTGCAAAGGGGGACAAACCCCCCTTGACCCCCCCCCCCGAGGAAAATTCCTGCGGACGCCCATGGTTGCAAATCCACAAAAAATTATGTTTTGATTCATTATTAAATTGAGTACATCCAAAAACACGACCGAAGCAGCACTTGTTGGCATGCAGTAAAACCTCGCGGCGAACAACAAACGCAGAGCGCTGACTTTTGTAATACCTTACCAGCACGACTATTTGTGCAAGACCTTGTTCCTCGGCACAGGAAGGTCGCCAGCGGGGCCGTCAAAAGAAAAGCTGGATTGACACGATTTTCATCATTGTGTCAAATGTTTCCAACACAATATTGCTTCATCGGATCTATATACGTTAACATGTATTTTCAGAAAAATGCTTCCTGACACTTAAGTGAGTTTTTTAAATGAAATTGGGAAAAAAATCTGTTTAGTTTTTAATTACGATGTAAGTTTAATTTTTTTACGTTTTAGAAGAACTTTTTGTTTTCCAATACATTTTTGCGTGGTAAAATTTAATATTTACTTTTTTACTTTTACCCGCATTGTGGTGTAAACATACTGTGAGGCTCGTATTTTCCCCGAAGCGGTTTGCATTTTCCGGTCAATGTTGTTCGTGATATGTGTAACATACAAATTAAGAGCCAATAAAGTGGAAGCAATAAATGCGACATGTAACTGATACTAAGGAATTTAAATGAATCTCTGACGTGATTTGTTTTAAGAACAACATCAGCCAAAAGGTTTGCCAAACACGTGTTTTCAATGTTATCAGCGGCAAAGCATATTAACATATCAATAATATAAATATTAATTATTTTATAACCACTAAGTTTATTTCGGAAAAATTCTGACATTTTTCACAACACTTACTTTGTGTGAAAACAATACAATAAAGGTTGCAGAACATGCCTATATCGCACAACTATTCATAGTCAACCTAGTAAAACTGACATACGTGCCGATTTCGGAAACAATACAGGAATGATTTCAGAGTACGAGTTTATAAAGACAAAATATGAGCTTTGTTCTGAGAAAACTGGACTTAATGCATGTGCGGAAAGTGTCGTCCCAGATTAACCTGCGCAGTCCACACAGGCTAATCAGGGACGACACTTTTCGCCTAAACTTGAATTTTGGTAATGAGGAACTTCCTTGAAACTAAAAATACCATAACAGCGGAAAATGTCGTCCCTGATAAGCCTGTGCGTACTGCACAGGCTAATCTGGGACGACACTTTCCGCACATGCATTAAGCCCAGTTTTCTCAGAACACGGCTCAAATGTAATCTACAACAATTGTTAAATTCTGTTCGTGAATGATATTATTGAAAATTTGAACTTTGATGCAATAACTGAAAAGGATTTTGAACTATTGTCTATGTATATGACCCTACTTGCTGACGATATTGTATTGTTTACCACATATCCAAATAGTCTAGCCCCCCCCCCCCCCCCTGGATCCGCCTATGTGCTGTGTATGGGGAACTAAGTCGAGTGCCTTTATCAGTTATTTATTAAGAAAGAGTTGTAAAATTTTGGTTGAAAATGATGAAAAATAACGAATTACCTATATATCACATGTATAATTATCTATGCAATAATGTCAATATGCCTTGTTGGGCAAGTAGAATAAATTCCATTGTTGATCATCTAGGTTATGCAAATATCAGATTGTTTTTCGATCATAACGTTCACTATTACAATCTGTTGAAATCAAGAATTAGAGATCAATTTGTACACAAATGGCATAATAGTATCAACGCAATCCCAAAAATTGATAGTTATTGCAAATATAAAACCGAATTTTGTTTTGAAAAATATTTAGATGTTATAACTAATGACAAGTTACGAAAATTATTGACAAGTATACGAGTATGTTCCCATGGTTTAAATATAGAATTAGGAAGATATTATAACATAGAAAGAGATAATAGATTGTGCAAATTATGTCATCAAAATGCTGTAGAATCATAATATCATTTCATTTTATGTTGCTCAAAGTATAGATGTATAAGATCAAAATATATTGGAAATGTTCATGGCCTACTGTTCAAAATTTCATTATATTAATGTCAACAAAAAGTACAAAAATGTATGAATAATCTTGCCTAATATATATTAAAGAATATCTCTGTTTAAGACAAAATGCTCTTGAAAACCTAACTGTTCTCTGATCATAATGTAATAGTATGCTTCGTTCTTTGTTATATGTCTATGAAATTAGTTCAATAGAAATTGTATTTGTATATATGTATATGATTGACTTTGCCATAAGTTTTTTTGTATTTGAAATGGCCAAAGCAAATATTTTGCCGATTGCTTAGAAACTGAAACTGAAACTGTTAAAAACGTTCTCATTTTTAAATATTTTAATAAATTTAAAAAAAAATAGGTCTAACGTCTAAAAAACGAAAAACTTGAAATGCATAAACGTTTTTTTTTTCATGCTACAGTCTGTTCACCATTGAATTGGTGACAGCGTTTTATCAAACAAAGAATTATTCAGTGTAAAACCATGCAGATTTGAGGCCTTCTATAATATCTATACACTCAAAATAAGAATGATACTTATGAAAATGCATCATACAGATTTGTATTGACTGTTTTGTACTCGCTTTCAGATGTGTATGCAATTTATAAAAATAGATGGGTCCCCCATACTGAGTATAACGCTAATAAAATAACATAAAATATAAACTATTAATTTCATATACTAGTGTTTGCATCAAAGTTTATGAATATAAATAAACACAGTTAAATCTTAAAGGTCGATCGTTTAAGAACTATGCCATTTTTAAAAATAATGCATGAACATTGGTTCTACATTGTAATTCTGTTTGTCGAAGAAATTGTTAAATAATTGTCTTATTTATGAATGACTTTATTGTAAACCGTGCATATTGATATTTTGTATGCATTATTCGTAAACCACTTGATGCAAACCTTAACTAACCAATACAGTGGATTAATATGTTTGAAGTTTCAATTTAAATGAAAATATCACGTGTTTTTTACTTTTAATAACAAATAACAACATCAATATCTTAAGGTATGGAATAAAAATTTGTTAACATAATTGAAAGTACAAAAGCCTATACCCTTTTCATTGAGATTAATTTGTGATGATTAAAATCTGAAACAACGTTTTCCAATGTCCATTAAATAATCTCAACAAGATATATGTGGCGGCCTAACGGCCCCACGACAACAAGTAATTGAGACCTATCGGTTCTGTTGTCTAACATGTTCTTAATTCCCTTCTGAAGGAATATTCACAGATGCATGACTATCAACAAACATGGCCATATTCAACTGTTTATAAGTCAATATTACTATGCCCTTGCAAGTACTTACTGTTGATTGGCTGATTATCTAATTTTTTTATTAAATCACGTAGATGAAATTGTCCTAGATTACATTAGAGTTTGTGTTGATGTCGATTACCATATAATTCCAGAGACAATGCAATTGCACTCTCATAACTTATCATTCTGGCGTCTATTTTGAATACTAGTTATTTTGGCATATAATATGTACTTTACATTCGATCTCACGTCATCGGCAACAATTTTATATTGTGTCGCATAGTCGATGGAACACCATAAGGTACACAAGTCTATACACTTTTAATTGAGATTTATTTGTGTTTCTTGAACTCTACCACAACGTTTTCCAGTGTCCATAAAAAAACTGTGAACAACAAGATATATACGACCCGCGACAACAAATAAATGTGGCCAAGCTGCTCGGTTGTCCAATGTGTCCTTACTTCCCAACTGAAGTGAATATTTAGAGCTAAATGACTAACAAAAATGGCCATATTAAACTGTTGATTGGTTAATATTAATTCGCCCTCGCACGTGCGTATTGTTGATTGGCTTATTATCTTATTTACTGAATAAATCACTTGGTATAAAAGTGT